>NW_025780941.1:0-22278 GCF_021130785.1 Homalodisca vitripennis | reverse complement strand
AAAAATGTATATTATAAACATAGGCCCGAAAACGCTTTCGTTAGTAGCGAAGTTACAGCCTAGCGGAAAGATTTCGCCTGAATTCCTTGGGTAAAGAGTAAAATAAAGCATACTGAACTCTTTGGTAAAGGTTAATTAAGTAAGGAAATATCGTGGACACTTATTATGTATTTTTTACCTGATAAAGCTAATAAACAATAGGTTTTCAGAACTGTACCTGTAGTATCGTTTTTGAGGGATTCAGGGTTAAATGCAAAAATTTCACATTGGGGTCACGAAAACAATGTTTTTTTAAGTTTGATGTACTTAATTAAATTTGTTTTTAATTTGGTCAATAAAATACATTTAAAATCAAACAAAAACATTAATTGTAGAGAATTTAACTTCTGAGGAAAAACTTTGATTATAATCAAAGTCTAAAAGAAAAACAGAAACATAAGTACCTAAAATATCGATTTTATTTAGTTATAATACATTACTAGAATTGTAAAGAAGAAATACTATCAGCGTATTCACTCTAGTGATGTACAATAAGTAAGGCATATTTTTTCGATCTGAATAAACAATCGAATTATATACTCACAGGAAAAATTGCAATTTAAGATAACACGATTCCACAGAACCCTGATCTCCTGCTGTGTAGCTTGGCTCAAAACACCACTAATACACAGTTCTTAAACGTAACCAGTTACTAGATATACCAATTGTTGATCAGCTGTTATTCGTGCGTTAACCTAACTTAGTAAATTAATATAAGAAACAAAAAACTGCATTTCGGATGACGATAGTAAACAATAATGGGAAAATGTGTTGCTTCATTTATTTTCGGAACATTTGATGTAAATTTTTTATAAAAAAAAAATACAAACAGTAATAAAACATGGGATATTATTTTATTTTACAATACAAATTTATTTAACTGGTTAATCTTGTTTTCTCAATTTAATTCTTCATCCATTTAAGGAACTCAAACATTTTGTTTTTGCTTTTTATTTTAACGTAAATACATTGCTATTATACTGAATTAAAAATCGATTTTTTGGTACTTTTTTTGTTGTTATTTTCAGACTTTGATATATATCAATTTTCTCAGAATTAAATTTCCTCTACAATTAAATTGTTTGTTGATTTTATGTAATTCTATTACTTATATTTAACAAAGTTATTGCTACATCAAACTTACTTTAAATATATAATACATTGTTGATTCGGTGCCCCATAATTTTTTGCATCTTAAAACCCTGAATCCCTCAAAAAACTACTCTACAGGATACAAGTTACTGAAACCTATTTTCATTAGCTTTATCAGGTAAAAATACATAATTGGAATCCACGATATTTCTTACTCTAACTTAACCTTTCCTAAATAAGTTTCAAGTATGGCTTTATTTTTTACCTCTATTACCCTGGAATTTCCCAGGGCGCGAAATCTTTCGACTAGCTGTAACTCGCTAACGAAAGCGTTTTCGGGACATATGTTTATATAAACATTTTTTCGATTAATTTACTTTACTAGTTTAAAATGTTGCTGTAAGTATAGTGGGGGGTGGAAACTTCGACTGTATCACCCTTGTTAGTTATTTAATCATATATATATATATATATATATATATATTATATATATATATAGTTATCTTATATATATTCTTTACATTATATATATACATGGTGATTCAAAACTAAACGGGCAAATCATCTCGAGGAGCAGTTATTCTATAAGCTAAAAAACAACAGTAAAAATAGGTTCAGTATAACCATTTGATGATCCCCGTGAAACGGCCTTCGGGTTAGTCGGGTTTACGCCTAGCAGAAAGAATTTCTCGCCCGGATTTCAGAACCCTTGGTGAAGTCAGGCCGTATAAAAATGGTAAAGGTAGTTACAAAGATACAAATACGATTGTTTTTTTATGTTTTTATATCTGAAAAATTTATTAAAATGTCGTCCCCAGAGCTGTAAATGCAATACTTTCAGAGATATCTTACGTAAAAACACAAGAATTGGTGCAAAGCAATAACACATTTTTGTGTTTAACGTAAGATTACTTCCATAAATGTTAAATAAAGGTCATTTTTTTTCTTAAACATATTTGTAGAAAATTTAATTCTGAAAAGATTCATGTGAATTACTTGGGAAAAAAATTAATAATAGGTATTGAAATTTAGCTTTATTTAAAAATAAAACAGACGCACAAAAAATGCATATTCTTATCTGCATAAAAATATTAACTAATGTTTAGGTTGTGAGTAAACAGCTGATCATTTATTCAACACTTTTTATCGTCATATTTTCTTTGCAAAGGTTGGCCAATATCAGCTGATCAACAATTAAGTTCATGAAGTAATATTTGAATAACCTTTATGGAGGTTTTTGTATTTGTGGCGCGTGAAGATTGTATTTTGTGAGATCCTGTGATTATTTGGAAATATTTTATACAAGTGTATAAAATATTTTATAAATTATTTTATTTTTAAAATATTTTATTAAATATTTTTATAAAAGTGTATGTAATTATCTTAGTAAATAATGGCAGATGATGTAAAATGGTATGTATTCGTTTGAAGAGTATACGGACATGATACTGATTTACGGCAAAGTTAACAAGAATGGTTTAGCTGCAGTTCAGGAATATCGTGATACTTTTCCACATCGAAGAACACCTGATCGCAAAACATTTGAAGCTGTGGAGAGACGACTTAGAGAAACTGGTAGCCTTTAAACCGAAGCGAAATAGATACTGGTCGTCAACGTAGCGCAAGGAACTATAATAATGAACAAGCAATAATAAATGCTGTAGAATTATCACCAACCACAAGCACCAGACGATTATCACGTCAGTTAAATATTTGCCAGTCAAGCGTATGGCGGACACTTCATGAAGCACAGTTGTACCCATTCCATATAACACGTGTTCAAGACTTATTACCGCCAAGATCTTAATAAACGGAAGATGTTCTGCCCGCTGGTTAAGAAGAAATTGTTTACGACATCAGTATTTTCTTCGGCGTATTCTCGTTACTGATGAATCCTGTTTTACTAGAAATGGAATTGTAAATTTTCGTAATACCCATACTTGGGCGTACGACAACCCACATAAAACCGCGACGAGGCATTTTCAACATACATTTTTCAGTCAATGTATGGCTTGGTGTTCTGGGTGATAATTTGATTGGTCCATTTTTCCTCCCTAATCGACTTAATGGAGTAGCGTACTTAAATTTTTTAAGAACAAACCTGCCTACCCTCTTGGAAGATATTCCTGTTCAAAACAGAATAAATGCATGGTTTATGCACGACGGAGCACCTCCACATTTTTCTAATGAATGTGAAAAACTATTTAAATGATACATACGGTAGACAAATGGATTGGTCGAAATGGACCAGTAAAATGGCCACCACGTTCTCCTGACCTCACGCCAGCAGACTTTTTCTTATGGGGTTGGATGAAGTCAATTGTTTATTCAAAACGGATTAGCACCATAGAAGAGTTACGTAAATCGCATTACAGAGGCGGCAGAAGAAACTATCAAGAATGCTCCAAACGTGATGAAACGCGCTAGAAAAAGAGTGGATTCGTCGTGCGAAAATGTGCATTGCTAACAACGGAGGACACTTTGAGCAACTATTATAGGTGATTATTACAGTTTTATAAAGGTAAATACATTTTATGTTAATGTTCCAGTCTAGAATAATATGATCAGCTGTTTACTCACAACCTAAACATTAGTTTAATATTTTATGCAGATAAGAATATGCATTTTTGTGCGTCTGTTTTATTTTTAAATAAAACTAAATTTCAATACCTATTATTAATTTTTTTCCTAAGTAATTCACACGAATCTTTTCAGAATTAAATGTTCTACAAATCTGTTTGAGAAAAAAATGACCTTTATTTAACATTTATGGAAAGTAATCTTACGTTAATCACAAAAATGTGTTATTTCTTTGCACCAATTCTTGTGTTTTACGTAAGATATCTCTGAAAGTATTGCATTTACAGCTCTAGGACGAATTTTAATAAATTTTTCAGATATAAAAACATAAAAAAAACAATCGTATTTGTATCTTTGTAACTACCTTTACCATTTTTATACGGCCTGACTTCACCAAGGGTTCTGAAATCCGGGCGAAATTTTCGCTAGGCGTAACTCCGCTAACGAAGCGTTTCCGGGCATATGGTTATAGAAACTTTTTTACTTGTTTTTAGCTATAGAATAAGCTCCCGAGAGATTGCCGTTTAGTTTTGAATCACCCTGTATATATATATAAGTAGATAATAATATGGGGTTCCTGGCGCACTTTCGGAGCCGACCGAAAAGCAATGTAAAATACTGTTCAATGTACCATAAAGGAAGCTGAGAAATAACACAGCAAATCTCAATGAAAAATTAACCGAATCTACAGTCGTTCGTCTCCAAAAGCGATCGGTACATTACTATCTACTCTGTGGAATGAAAAAATTAACCAAATCTACAGCTGTTTGCTTCTACTTTCTTAAGCTGTGCTTTGTAAAATGTTGTCAAATCTGCTACGAATAAAGGATTTATCTTAATAAAATTTAATCAATTTAAAACATTTTTACTAAAACATACTGTACTTTAATAAAAAACTTTTCTACTAAATAAACAACATGAACTCACCAAGCTCTCTTCAGTTTCTAGCATT
The DNA here is from genome assembly GCF_021130785.1 of Homalodisca vitripennis. Lineage (NCBI taxonomy): Eukaryota > Metazoa > Arthropoda > Insecta > Hemiptera > Cicadellidae > Homalodisca > Homalodisca vitripennis. The sequence continues at coordinate 17,615 of NW_025780941.1, read as the reverse complement.
TCAAAAACATTACAAAGAAAGACAATTTTAACGAGTTCAACGAATTACCAAAACATTTTAAAGAAACAGTTGATACTTTCCTTAAATGATACAGAATTCAAAAGAACTTGTAAAGTCTTTTGTCAGAAAAAAAACGTCTAATGGAGTGTTTTACTATCGGCAAAAAACTAAAAAAGTAAGGGATTACATATTTAATATAATTACGAAAGATATTGAAAAGAAAGTAAAAAATAAACAAACAAGAGAGTTTTTCATCGTTTTTTTATGACATTTTTTCCCATATTATACGTTCTTTCAAGATAATCAAGATTTAATTGATGAATTTCTTAGGAATTTTTGTGAGTATCAAGATTTATCAACACAATTCATTAAGGAGCATTATAGAATTTTTCTTATAGAATATAGCCACATTTTGTGTGAAACAAAAGGTATTACTGTAGATAATATTCCATGTGATTCCTATGAAGAAAGACACCAACTATGGTTATCAAAACAGTACTATGACGTGGGGAGGGACTGCAAGTTTTAGAGCACAACTGAAAAGACTTTATTCTACAAAGTTAATTGTTTATAATTTCTTTATCTTTTTATAGTCTTCTTTCCAGTAACAACCAAGTGTAATTTTTCATTTTTGTTTAATTCTTTAATCTTTTTCTCATCCAAAACAGTCAAAAATCTGTTCGGCAAGTGTACTTTACAATCTTCCAACTCGGCAATTATTGTAAACCCGAATTTATCTTTCATTTTCTCCAAATTTCAAGATTCTATGTTTCTTCCTTTCTTCCAATTCATTTAACTTCTTATACTCTTTAAACTTACCATTCTCCAATATCATTTAACTCTTTCAAGAACTCCATTTAAATAGAAAAAATTTTAAAGACGGAAAAAAATGAAATTTGCTAACAATCACTCGAGGAAGTCGAGGGAATTGCCAAACATCTTCATTGTTTGACGAGGTTTCTTCATTTACTTTCTCCAAATGTACTATAAAATCATTGAGGATTTCTGTGCTTAAAATCGTAGACAAATTCAACATCCAGATAATGAAAGAATACAGGTAATATCTTTTTCATAATAAACGTTGTGTATCGATACCTACAAACCTAATGTATTCTTTGAAAAGGAAAATAAATTTTGTCAATGGTTCCAAGAGATAAGTAAAAATTTTTATTCTGTTTTCTAAATTCTGTAACAAATTTTGTTTGTTTTTCACCTCCGTATTGTAATTTTGTAAGCAGATTATTCAAATGTGTTAGTTTATTTCGAAATTTCCTAGGTTTAGGTCTTTCGTACAAAATTAAATTACAATCTCTACAAACTAAATATTTTTTTACCAATAATTTCTCCTCTATTATAACACTTGTAACAGTTGGCATTATACTCCTTCCATTTAAACAAAAAGAAAAAGATTTTGTTATAAATGGAGATTATGGAACTAACTACTGCCGAGATATAAATTTTTCCAGCGCAAATGTTTGTGTTTACATTTCTACAACAGAGATAAATATAAAATAATTTCATTCTATTGTACAACTATTTAGGATATTTTGTCTATGACTACAAAGATTATTCCGGAAGAAAATCGAGATTTTTCATCAGCGAAAGAGTATATTTTTGAAGTTTTAGAAGGAATGAAAGAGAATAATATGAACATAATCAATTATTGTAAAAGACAAAATGAATGATTGTGTCTCTGGTGTAGTGTTGTTAGTGTGCGTGTTTTGCGCTAATGGGAACACATCACATTCAACTTCTACGGTGTCTATTGTTTAGAGACTTGGCCCTGCACTGCTACTGTCCAACCAACTTAATGGCTAGGAGCTGTAATTCGGGTCTTAGACTCTGGAATTTTTTTGTTCCCAAGTCTCATTTTTTTCTTTGGTAACTACTGTGTAGAAGTTGATGGAGAGATTCAATTAGGGAATTTGTGTCGGGTGTTTTGTAAGTGTACATGTGTTGTATTAATGAACGATGTGAATGATGAATGTAATGAACGAATTAAGGAAGAGAAGGAATTAAGGAATGAAGTGGAAAGGTGAGGAAGCAAATGGCGCGCCAACCACAGTTGTCATTAATCGGCTTGTTCTATAGTCATTACACTATGGCCACTCGTGTAAAGACTTGTCCCCAAACCACTGAACGACAACCATGTCTTCCTCAATAAAAAGCGCGCCTGAAGCTCTGGGATTTGAACCCAGAACCTCAGGCTTTGAAGGCAAGCGTCTTACCAACTGAGCTACGGAGAGTCTCGAAAGTTATAAGCTATATCTCTGCTATATAAGTTGTTCAATTAGGAGTGCTTAGTTTACAAATTTATTAATAATTTTATAATTTCAAAAACCACTCAATCACCGATTTTAATGAAATTTGGTACACATATAGTAAATACTTAACTCTTTCGACTTAACTTATCCATAAGGGTGAAATCATCCCCTATTTCTTAATATTCATAAAAAAATAAAAAAAATTATCAGAAAAATCTTGAAACTTCAAAAACAAGCGAGTTCAACTTAAAATTTCATGAAAATAACAAAATTTTCAAAAACTACCCCAATCATCCCTTATCTTGAAAACTCCTATATCTCGAGAACTATTGGAGCTTTTTTGCTGAAATTTGGTATATAGGATCAGTAAATATTAAAGTATTTTTTAAAAATCATAACTTCCGGTCCAACCCTTAAGATGACCTTGGAATAGTTTTTTTGTTAATATCATCCCCATTTTTTAAGATATTCTTTTGAAATTAAAAATGAATACTTATATCAATGTCTTTAACAATTCTGTAAAGTTTTTAAAATTATCCGATGAATAATAGTGAAAATAACGTGATTTTTACTGAATTTCTCTAATATCGTTCTTAATCACATCATAGGCTAAAAATTTCTCAGAAACCACAACAACATAAACAAATCGCGTTTGTAACAGCTTTTTGAAAATCCATATTGATAATTATATCGTTCTCTTTGAACCAGAAATATTTGTCATACTCTTTGTTGTATCAATGACATAAATAGGTCTATTTCTCTAAAAATTCTTTAGGATTGTAATACATTTCCTTATTATTACAGTAAACTTTCTTAAAATCTTGATTACATCTGATACATGATTCTGAAAAGACCTCCTGATATGTTTAAATTTTGTAATTCATCTGGATAATAAGAACCGTTCAATTTTACTCTGATATTTTTTTACATCCAAACTATCAAACTTTGAAGGATTTTTTTCTTGATTATTCTGTCTATCTGTTTGAAAACCGATGATAACGAACTTGGGATTGAAGATATTTCTATAAATATTTGTGATATCGAACGAATAAAGTTGTTCCGGAAATACCTTTTTGTTCAATACATTGCCAATCTAGAAAATTAAACATAATGTTTTGACTTTTTGTAATTTCATCAATCAACCTTATTTTACTCGTGGTTTTATAATCAATCATTGGAACTCTAATAAAAAAATCTGTTAATTGTTATTTTTCCATCAACAGGCATAACATTTCCAGTTGCAGTCTTTCAGAATCACATCATCGTCTTCTGCTCTTATAAAACTTAGATAATAAATCCTCCTTTATAGAATCGGAATAGTAACATTTTCAAAAAAAGTCCTAATCCTAAAATGAGGATAAATTTCCAGCTGCTTCAAAAACACCAAATTTAAAATCTGATTCAAAGCCATTAGAAGTTTGAGAAATAACATCACTTTTTGAATACGAAATAGTTTCCTTTAATTGTGCTATAATTGGCCAACAGTTTTCGACTTCTTCTATCAATTTATTGTGTTTTCTTACTTCAATCTTAGAAAATAAAAACGGTTATAAAATTATCGATTAATCTAACATTATCAGTTCCAAGATATGCTTGACCATCTTGTTTTGTTAAAGTTCCAGAAATATAAAACTGGAAGTTAGACGAGCAAAAGTTATCTCCAAAATCAATATTAAACTCAGTTCTTTTATTCGGTTCATTCAAATGTTGTTTACTAATTGGATAGAAATTTTTAAAACTCCGCCCCTTTCAATATCACTAGCATATTTTCTGTAGTCCCGCCATTTAATAAGAGAAAATTTAGAAATTTTAAACATCGTGTATCATTTTTTCATCGATCTAATGTACGTTTTTTATAAGAAAAAAAGGATATAAATTTTAGTAAAAATAAATAAAAAGATTAGAGTCATTTTTAATGATCTACTTCGTCATATTCAGGATTCTCTTCCTTAAATTTTGCGATCTCGGTCACATATTTCAATAAAATCCTGCACAGGATAGTAACCGCTATCTATAATATTGTTCCAATCAACTGTATCTTTATTTTCATCCAAAAACTTTATTACTCAAGTGTTGATAGAGACAAAGAACAGACATATGATCTTTTAATTGATAATGTATATTTTCTTGAATGAACTCTGATGATAAAGTTTTGATATTTAGCAATGTTATAACCAATTCAATTTGTTTACGTATAATCTCATCATATCTTCGGATAATTCATATTTTTGAGAAATGTCATCCCAATGTTCTTTTTTCAAATCTCTTTCGTGTTGCATGATAAAAAGATCGAAAGCACTTGTAATGTCCCGCCATCTCTATTTATTAGGAAAAAATTTCAAAATCAAGTTTTTATAAATTGGGCTCTTTTTTGCGTTACATTCAGCACATTTTCCAGATATTCTCTTAACTCCATTGATGTTTGCATAGTATTTTATATCATTTGTTGCAGTTTTTTCTTTACATCTCACACAATATATGAGTGCCATTTATATAAGGAAAATTAGTCATCATAGCCGCCTAATCCATTAAATCTGTTATCAATGTTTTCAAAAGATTTATTAACATCTTCTTTAAATTTATTAAAGTTTTCTTCTAGTTTATTTACTTTATCGAGATATAAAGAGTATTGATCATCTATTCTTTTAAGTAATTCATTATTATGTGTTACATTCTCATTGAAAACGTGTACCTAAATTTTCAAAAAAGTTTATTGTTCTCATTGAAACGTGTATCAAAATTTTCTTCAGAATTTTGTTAATTACTTCACCAACTAATTCATTAACATTCATTTTTATATGTATTAAAGTTTTCTCCTAGGTTTATTTACTTTATCAAGTAATTCACCAACATCGTCTACTGATCTTTTACTTCTTTCATCAAGTTTTTCATAGACTTTCTGTTGTAAAATCTTTTAACATGCTGTTTTATGATTCTCATAATTTTGTTTTAGTTCATTAAACATTTTAATAGGATCTTCTAATTGAATCATTACAACAACATCAAATGGATTAATTTCCTTTACTAACACCGCTAATTTCCTTTTTCCTTTAAAATCTAAGGCATTTTTAACATTCGGATCATGTAAATCAAACAATATCGATGTTTTCTGATAATTTTAGAGGTTTTAAAAATTTGTTCTTTAACAACAACATCATGTTTGTCAATACCAGGTCGAACACCGACAATTCTTTTTTTTATTAGCCAAACTAACATAATTCTTTTCAACTTTGATCGCTTCAGTAATTTTATCAGCTTTTTCGATATGAGACATTAAATTGGTAAATAATTTTTTTACACCATCATCAACTTCTTTTTCCAATGTTTTTATTTTATCAGCAACTTCATTTGAAACTCATGAAATTTGCAAGTTTGTTATCATATTCTGCTTTAAAATCTTCAATCTCGACAGCAAACATATCTGAATCTGGAAGGTTTTGTAATAAATTTTCTAACTTGTTATCAAACTCATTTCTCAAACTATCAAAATTCAAACTATTATCTACATTTTGAATAATTTGTGTTCCAAATACGTCAAAAATATTTTGTGAATCCATATTTATTAAGTAATAATTTGTTAACAACTTCTTTAAAATCTTTACCAGTACTCAGTTCATTCAAAACAAAAACACATAAATGACCACAAATTGGGGGATCTTTATAGTCTTGAATCTGAGAATCATTGTAGTAGACGCTTGATTTTTTCAAATATTTAATCAATTCTATAGGTGGTTTGTCCTCAATTCTTCCATACGAATCAAAATAACATGCATTCTTATCATTTTTATAATAACAAATCCAATGCGTTCCACTTCCCATAATCGAGTCTAAATTCACAATTCCACATTCAAATTTCTTAACTTTTTCAGGTAATGTATCTCTCATGAAGATTCCTCTAAAATGTTTAATATTTTTGCAGATTTCTTCCAATTCCCCGAATGTTAAAGGTTTAAATTTTTTTTTTCAATGTTTGATTTCACGTAATTCAAAGTTTTTTCATCTAATCCAGATCCTGTAAACATCTTCCAACTCTTTATCTAACCAATTTAAAATGTTTCGAACAATAGGAATCACATCTTTTTTAACGATTGGAGCAGCTTTACGAACATAAGGAACAACATTTTTAACAACTGGAATATTTTCTCCAAAATCTAATAAATCTTTCAAAAGTCCACCATTTTTGAGTTCTTTCAACTGATTATAAGAAAATTCTATTCTGGTTCCTTTATTGTTTTTCTTATGTTTTTCGAGTTTATTGTATTGTATATTTGTTAAAAAATATCTTATCTTCGCCATTTTTTAGTTGATCTATTTTAAATTGAATACTAACGGGTATTTTCTTCTTAAAAGCGGATTTTATTTTTTCTTTTCTGATTTTTGCTGAAATTTACATTCACCTCCATTTATATAGTTAAAAATTTCAAGTTCTCTCTTCGATTCCCATTCCTAGTTTTCTCTTCAAAAACATTGCTCCAGCTGTTGGAAGCGCAACAAATCTTTCACCTAAACTAGCATCTTTTGATAAAAATCTATCCATTGCTTTATCTTGCAAAACTTTATCTGCTATATGTCTGGAATTTGTGTCTCTATGTTTTGCATAAAAAATATCGTGTTCCATAGCAGCTTGATCTAATTTATTTATACCAGGATCTCCTCTTTTTAGTCTTTTTTCGAGTTTTGTGCCAGGCCCCAGATACTGATAAGTTGGTACGTGTAATTCAAAAGGTAAATTGTTGATAAAATCAATTCAAAAGTCCGCTACCTTCAATCATAGATGAACTTATTGCCGGCAAACTCGTTTTAAATATTTAATTCCAATCAGGTTTTTCAATCATTTCATCAAGTTTGTTCGAAATAAAATCTTTAATCGCTTTCTTTTCGTTCAAAAAATTGTTGTTTCCAGCCTTTTCTTGAGCATAAATAATAATTAATAATTCCTATCGAGTTTTGTCAAATCGTCGATATATCTGTATTCAATCTTATTAACACTTGTATTTTCTTACACCTGATCCTTCGATTCGTTTTTCCCAAATTGGTTTAATCAAATTGAGATACTTTTTTACCTTTACTTTGACTTTGGTTTCTTAGTTGATGGATCATTATTTTTGTAAATTGAATCAGATTTCCATAAAATTTCTGTATACTTTTGCAAGGTCTTCTTCAGAATATAAACCGTCTTTTGGAACATCAGTGCCTGTTAATAATCTTCCATAAACCTTGAGTTCCTTTATATGTTTTTTCATTATATAATGATATCATTATGCTCAAAATTCACGGGCAAATTTCCAATCATAAAAACTTTTCTTTTTTCTGTCCCAATACAAACCAAATTTATCATCCTTTGCTCTAGGAAGAAATTTTTTACCAATTTCACCAATTATTATATCCGTCGTTCCAGGACTTATTGGTTCAACTATGGTAGAGTCTTCCAATGAATTCGAGGTCTAAATGGTGTTGAAGATGGTAATTTTGGCAATTCAAACTCTTCTACTTCAGATTCTGGAATCGAAATATCAGCAAATTGTCGTACAACTGGAACCAAATTCATTAAATTTTGATTATCGCTTAAAACATTTTCAATTTTGCCTCAACATTTTTTATTGCAGAAGTTACAGGTTGATTAATTTTTTGAATAAGTTCTTGTTCTTCTTCATCCATTCGAATCTGTTCTTTAAATTCTTTGATTAATTTCTTTTTCGATTTGATCAAGTTTTTTCGCTTCTTCAGAAGTTACGTTCGCCATTTATTTAGGAAAATTTTGAAACGTGGAACGTAAAAACGGGAACGTGGAACGTAAAACGTGAACGTGGAACGTGAAACACGAACGTGAAACACGAACGTGAAACGTAAACACGAACGTAAAACATGAACGTGAAACGTAAACACGAAACGTGAAACATGAACGTGAACGTGAAACGTGAACAGATTTACCGTTTTTCTGTTATTTTCATAATGTAAATAAAAATTAAAGATAATATAAAAATAATTGTAACAAATTATTTTATCAAGTAGATTTGTCAGACCACTGAGCAGCATTTATATTAGAAAATTTATTCAGATATTTACCATTTTTAGGCTTCAAAGTTAGATTAATAGTTAAAAATCCGTAGTCTTCCTTCCAAATTTTATCACATAACTCAATAAAGTGGTTAAAACTCATATCAGATCCCACATAATTGTTATAAATCTTTCTCGAATAGTGATCATCTTTGCTTAAAAATACACAACATATTCAGGTTATTTCTTATAACTTGTTTATCAACCTTTGAAAAGCATTGGGAAAGATAAGATACAAGATATGTTTTTGTGACGGGACATTACGAAATATTCCTTAATAACGTCTTGATTTTCTAAAATACAATCATCAAAAACGATTAACGAATTGGGTTTACATTCGCTTTAACGGAAACTATGTCCTCAGAAGCATTATAAAAATGTGATATTTTTTTGTTTAAGTTTTTCTCAATATTTTCAAATCTTTCTTGTAATTTTTTTATAGGCGTTCTTGTTCTAAAGATTTACTAAAAAACATACAAATTGTAATAAGGAATCAACCTATTGTAGATAAAAATTCAATAATAAAGTTGTTTTTTCCACATCCACTTGAACCAACAATTAACAATCTGATAGGTTGATCTTTCTTATTTTCTTCAAACGTTTGAAGTTTTATCTGATCTTTTTGCTTTAAAAATTTCTCCATTTAAATAGAAGATTTTCATCTTGAAGCAACGCTTGCGAAAATGAAGCTGTTCAAGTTGACTTCAGAAAGCTCTAAATTAGTTTTAAACTTGGAACATCCTATACACTTAGAGGAAGAATCAAATTATTTTATCGGTTTAAGCGGTTTTTATTCTGACAATTTTGTAATAAATATTAGTGAAAGTTCTCCTTATTGTATAGGATTTAGTGAGAAGAACATAAGAAAATATTATGGTTTAAACAAAGGATATTATACTTTCGATCAAATTAAAAATTCCCTTAAAAATTATCTGAAAACATTCAAACAATCAGATAAATCTTTAAACTTTGACGAAAACAAGTTTTGAAATGCAAAAAAATTATCTCTCTAATAAAATTCAAATAAAATCACCAGTAAGAATAATGTTTTCAGCAATTATAGTACATTTATTAGGGTTTGTTCAAGAAACTATTGAAGCCAAATCAGGTATATTTAGGAAATAAAACGCCAAAATTTAGACCGTTCGATGTAATTGAAGTACATTGTAATCTCGTTGAACCTAGTTTTGAAAATCATACCGAACATCTTCACAAAGAATCGGAAATTTTGCACACTTTCTTTCCAAATGTTGCTTATGGATCAAAAATCAGTGAAAAACCAAATGAAATCGATTATATTCCAATTAGAAAAAATATTAAAAGAATTCAAAAAATCGTTCTGACTATTCAAGACTCTGAGGGAAATTTATTAAATAATGAGAGTAAAAACAACAATTTATTTAAGATTGTCGAAAGAATGATGAATCAAGGGGAGCTATTGAATAGCTTACCTTCAAATTTTCAAGAAAACAACTTTTTGAATGTATAAATTACAGGAGTCTATCCCATAGACCCCTTAATAATCTTCATCCTGACCCTGTTTTTATCAATGAATCTGGACTTTATACTGAAATAAAAATTACTAGTTAAATTTCTTTTCTATCTAAATGGGAGTCAGTTGTAGACCTACTCAACAATCAACTTACATTCAATAATAAAGACATTTGCACGATTGTTGACGAAAATAATGAATTTTGGTTTAAGGCTAAAGATGTTGCAGAAATTTTACAATATGAAAATACTAGACAAGCTATCATAAATAAATATTGATAATGACGAGAAAATAGCCTTTAAATATATAAATTACAAGAGTCTATGCCATAGACCCTTTCAAAATCTTCATCCTGACACTATTTTCATTAATGAATCTGGATTTTATTCTTTAATACTAAGATCTAATAAATTAGAAGCAAAAACCTTTTCAAAAGTGGGTTTACAAAAGAAGTTTTGCCAAGTATTCGAAAATTTGGTGAGTACAAACTTGAAAACAAGATTAAATATTTAGAGGACGAAGTTAAACACTTGCAAATTAAAGATGAAATAAAAACGGAAACAATCACTTAGAACAAAGTGTAAAAATTGACTTAATGAAACCAGACATTGTTTGTAAAGATTTTGCTAAGAAAAAACACCATGTTTTTGTATTAATTAAGAAGAATCACATGTGGGAATATCCTTATTTACGTTATCAGAGCTTAAAAAGAGAGAAATACCGAAAGATTGAAAGAACTTGAAATTGATTACCCAGAAATGGAAATTTTATTAATTGACAAGGAGATCCAAATAGTATAAATCTCTACAACCAAATGAAAGAATCTTTGAATATTTTATACAACGGAAATCATTTTACTACAAATATGGCAGAATCTCGACTGATTTATAGAATATCTAAATTACACGATGAAAAATGTTTCTAAATTTTACTAAAAACTCTCGATTTATTATATTTTGTTTGTAAATGTTTAGCATAACTAGGTAACCATCGTAGAATTTTTTTTTCATATTCACAAGGCATTTCGTTTTTATAACTTTCGCTGAAAATTTTTTTAGCACAATCTTTGCAAAAAGCATCTTTTCTATCTTTACTATACTGCCAGTTATTAAATTCAGAAATATTTTTAATTTCTTTACAAAAGTAACACTTTTTCTCTTCTAAAGTTAATTTGTTCATTTTATCATATAATTCCTTACAATAACAGTCTTTTTCTATTTCTCTTCTTGACACTTTGTACATTTCTTTTGAGACTCCATTTAAATAGAAAAAATTATTACACGATGAAAATGTTACTAAATTTTATTAAAAACTCTTAACTTATGATATTTGGTTTGTAAATGTTTTTGATAATTATTTAACCATTTTATAGTTCTTCCACATTCACATTGAGTATCTTCATAATATAATCTATGAAGATTCTTCTTTACACAATCATTTACAATATGAGTCTTTCTTATCTCTACTATAGTGAATCACTATTAAACTCTGAATTTTTTTTAGTTTCTTTACATTTAAGACATTCTTTATCTTCCAAAGTTAATTTTTCTATTTTATCATATAATTCTTTATGATATTCCCTTTCACAATCTTTGCAATTATAATGCATTCCATCTTTCCTATTTTTATCTTTATTAAAATTCATTTAAATCTTTAAATTCTTTGCACTTTGTACATTTCTTTTGATGCGCCATTTATATATAGAAAATTTATATTACAGTTTTGACTTCTTCAATTCATATTCATAAAAACTTTCCGGTTATTTCTTCATTATTTAAATCTTTTATACTATAAGTTACAGGATCTGTGTTATTAATTCGATAAATCACAAAGATTTCTCTTGACCAATTGTTCTTATATTTGTTCGAAAATGTTTGTTTTTTACTAACAATTCTTACATGATCATTGACTTTAAATTTAGTTTTCGTGTGAATTTCAGGTGGAACATACTTGAAAAACGGTCTCTAATAACTCCTTTTCTGCATCCTTATCTACGTCTTTCGGTTTCATTTTGATTGTGCTGTGAACTGTATCGTTATAATTGTTTACGATTTTTTGAAGAATATCGATCCATTTAAAGTTTTTATTAATCTCAAAAATTACTTTCATTCTCTCATTTTGAGTTCTGTTATATCTCTCTACAATACTTGATTTCTCTTCGTTTTCAGTATGATAAATCTTAATGTTGTATTTCCTCAAAACATCGTTAAATTCTTTATTTTTAAACTCTAAACCCTTATCTGTATGAAGTAGGTTAGGAGGTTTTGTGATTGATCCTTATGGCATCCTTTACTATATCTTCGAAAGCTTTTGAAAATATCCTTGCCGTTTTTTCTTTTGATAGCTCTTGACCAAGCATATTTTGAGAAAGTATCAATAACATTTAACCATATACTTAAATCCATCATTTTGATCTGAATAGTTAGACATTATAACTAAATCTGCTGCCCATAAATCGTCAATTCCTAATGTTATAATTTTTCTCTTTTTTAAACTTTTTCGTACTGGTGCATGAATTTCTCGAGCTTCAATCTCTATCTCATCTTTAGTCTTCAATTCTTGCTTAACAGGTTTTGGATTTGGATTCTTTATAAACTTACTCTTGTTTGTCTTACATTTTGAACATTTTGCAGCAATTCTATACAATCCATTTTGAGTTTGAACGATTTTTGAATCTATATTTTTCGTTTTCTTTTACACTTGTGACAGTGAATTAAATCATCTTCCATTTACATATCAAAGTTTCCAAGTTTATTTAATTCGTCTAATATTATCAGATTTTGCTTCATTTTTATAGCCATACGGTACTGTATCGATCTTATTTTCTAGGACAATTCTCTTATCATCTTTAGCGTTCAGTGCCAGCTTGTTTATGGTAACAGTGTACAACTCATGTTTATAACTTTTGATGACTGTCATCTCCCTAAATTCTTCTTTATCTTCGAACAAACATCTCTTCAAGTTTTCGATATTTATTGTTTTATTTACAACGCTTCTCTTAATTCCTTTACACCTAACTGGGTTTTTATCTAGATATTTGTACGAGTACATCTTAGACCTTAAACCACAAAATTCTTCTAAAACTTCGCTATTTAACTCATCTTTGAATTTCCCTATTAACCTTCTTATTTTTAGTAGGTGAAACATTCATGATCTTTTGGATAATCACTTGTATCAAAGTCATCTATATTTTCTTTAATAATTTTAAAAGGATCTCGTTTCAATTCTAGAAAATAACTGTCCTGTATCCATGTAACACAGATTCAAATCTGGATCAAACTTCTTTAATTTGTTGTAATAAAACTCGTACATTAAGCAATTTTGAGAGGTCGAGAACTGAAAATCCTATGTAAATCGGTTTGATAAATTTAACCTTTTGTTTGTACATGTGACTCGCTATACAGTTGTCGTCAAAGATGTTAAAGCATTTGAAATTTGTTTTCTTAGCTTGTTTCATTGAAAATTCTTCATTTCCAAGCTTAATATCACATCTGTTTCTCACATTTTCCATTAGATTTTCCAAAAACTGAGTTGTTCATCAGCTTATAAAAGTCCTTTTCAAAGTCGCTTGTAGCTTTGGTTCTCATGTTTGTGTTAAAATCAATGTATTCTTTCATAAAAGGCTTCTGATCGAATGCAATAACTCTATTCACATATTTCAAAATCATACCTTGTTCCAAATAGAACTTCAAATTTCTCGATTGAACAACGTATTCAGTTTTATCCAGTAGAGTTGTGCAAAGTTTGTTTTTAAAATGTTCTGGAGCAAGAGGTAAATCCTTGTGATGTTCGTGTAAATTCGTTGGATATCCAAGATCGACTTCGAGAATATAGCCATAATCTTCGTCGCCAGTGAGTTCTAAAATTGTTTCTTGCCACTCTTCTTTTGTATACGTTTTAGGATCCATCCACTTGATATCACTAAACGGCAGTTTTTGCATAAGACCGATACCCATAAAGGTTGTTTGCATCGAGATAGAGTAAATAGTTTTCGGGCTTTGTCTTATCAAAATCTTTTAAATATTTGTTATTTGCTTTCACATATCGTTTAATACACTGAGAAATGCCCCCGCGAATGCCTTTTTCAATCATCAAATACATATTATAATCGTTAATTAGCTGAAGCTCAATTTTCGTTAATTTTAACATTGCGTCCCATGCGAGACTGGGAGCTGTTAGATTAGTGTGCCGGATCGAGTTTATAACAATTAAGGCAAATGTTTGTGAAATTTTCGAATATATCAGCAAGCAATAAAACATCTTGGATATTGTACAAATCAGAGTAATTTCCAAGATTTTTTCCTCTTTTAATTTGTTCCAAACATTTAAGTAGTGTTGAAAATCTTTCTCAGATATGCTCTCATCTGTCAAAAGTGAATAGAAATCTTGAATTCTCAATTCTTCTGTGTAATCAAGTTTTTCAATACTGTCGATAAATTCATAGGGAAATATTCCTTTTCCAGATTATGAAATTTTAAAAAAAAAAATCTCGTCGTCGTCATTTTGGCTGTCTTTCCTATTATCTTCATTTCTCAATATTCTTCCATCTTGTATATAAATGATGTTGTATGTTTGATAAAGTCATTCTCTCCTTTAGATTTTTAGCTAACTTTTTCTATTAGAACGAGCTCATGGAATCTGAATGCGTGTGTCTACACAAACACGAAAATCTTGATGAATTTTCTTTGGCTTTATCACCTTTCAGATATTCATAGCCATATCAGAATTTACAGGAATAATTTATATATTTTTCATCTGGTTGTTTTGCAATCCAAATCTCAATCATTTTCCATATTGTTTAGCCAATTCTTTTATCGGTACAAATGGAGTATCGTAATTTAGAACATTATTGTGGCATGGAAAGAAAAACGGGAATATTCTGAGGAAATTTCAAATTTAAGATTGCAACATTGCATGAGCTGCGCCCTTCGAAACTTGCCGGTTAAAATGACAATAGAATCTTTCCTCTCACTTTTATTTTATAAACTCTTATCTTTTCCAACTTTTTAGGAGTAAAACCATACTGAATTGGACCCAGACTAATCATAAGCAGACCATTCACATATTATGATCAAAACGTTTGGAAATTTTGATACGAAATTTTCTTCTTCTTGCTGTCAATGTATCATAGCGTCTTCATGTGGTCTTCAGAATTATATTTTTTCGCTATGTATTTCGATTTATTTATTGAGTTCTTCAACACATATTTTTCGTCCGGGACGTTTTTCCAAATTCTTCTTCATTTTTGGCCACGGGATAACATATCGGTTTGTACATTGCGATTGGCGTCACATTTCGACACTAAATATAAGAGTAAAACCATAAAAGGAATGTGCCTCTGAATCTTGGTTGTAGTCGATCTTTTGTGGATTGATTCTATGCATGTCGCGGAATTTTTTCTAATATGCTCTCTCAAAAGGTCCATATAAAATTACGTACGGATGGTTAAATTTCTTTTGATAAATTAGGTAACATTTAGTTGTTCTGACCATGGATAATGGCCATAATTGGCTCTACAAACTTTCATGATTTTTTACAAATTTCTAAGTGATCTGGTTAAATCTCCAGATTTGTAAAAATGGCCTCTATTAAACATCTTCTACCACAAAAATTTTCTTTCTTTATGTTATTAGACATAACTGCGAAGAAACTATAGCTTATTTAAATTCGGTTTATCAAAACCATAATGAGCTTTTATCCATCTTGGAGTTTAAACATACATAATAAATCAATGTTTGTATTCAGGCCGTCAATATTTTTCAGAAATTTGTAACGGAACCAATGTTAATATTTTCTTCCCATAAGAAACTACGTAAGACATTGATAGACATTGTTGGATTACCTTTATTACTTGGGAATTGGTAGCTCTTCGTTTTTCAAAATCATTTAGTATATCTTTCAGAGACACATTTGGATAGCCTCACAAAACCTGGAAAATATTTCGTCATTCCACAAATTTTTCGTATTGCTTTACACAGTTCAGTCTCTTTCTGGTTTTTCAATAGCACATCTTATTGAGTAAATAAAGCAAAAATTCATGTCTCTTATTTTTTATATTCTATACAAGCTATGTTTTATTCTTTGATATTTCTCTCTGGTAAACTCGATGTATGATCCTGCCATTCATCATTTCGTGTTTGTTAAGGCTCAAAACTTAGTTTGTTTACAAACTTTTTAAAAATGTTCCATCCCCGGAAACCTTTTACTTTGGATTATTTCGTCGTTTGTTGCTCGATTGTGTTTACATTTATTAATAAATTGCTTAGTTAATGATAAGTCGTTTACTGTCAAAGAATTTCAGTCTTGCTGTCTTGATAAGTTTATAAATAACATTAGACATTGTTTGGCGGTTCACCATTCACTATAATAGTTCGTTCGTTATTCACACATTCCAAAGATGAAGATAGCCCTTCATCATTTTTAACATTATTCTTGAAATTTGCTCGATTTAATACATTTTAATTTTCTGACCGCTATTAATTCGAAAGAATATTTTGTATATATTGACATGGAGATTGTCGTTCAAGGTTTGTTAAACTTTGTATAGGCTTGAAAAGACCCGTGTATTGAGGATAAAACTTTTCTAACATCAATGGATATTTTTCGGAGTTTTACTTTAAGAGTTTTATCAATTTCTTCGATCATTTCCAGAACTCTGGTTTTATCGTTAGTACCGATAGCCAACTTTTCAGCTATGTGAATTGAAAGTTTTTCATCATTTAAATAGGTCCGAAGATTTTTCTGTTTCATACTTTGGAATTTCTACTTTATATTCACGTAATTTCTCAATATTAAACATGTTTTCGTGATCGGCAATTTCTGTATTTTCTTCTAGCCCATTGTCTTAAATAATTTAGTTCATTATTTTTTTTTCGTAAAATTTGCTTGTTTTTTTTCGTGACTCTTTAGAATTATTAATGGCGATCATAGTTTTTTCTTAAAATTTCTTTTTTGCAGAAAGGACATGATATTTTTTTCGCGCCTCCATTTAGATAGCAAAAAATTTATTTAAACTAAATGGTTGCATTGTAAACCAACGATTGCGCCTCTCACGGCGTGATCATCAATACGGATATGACGCAGCGGAAGCGATTATCGTGATGGTCGGTCTTGTAAGTAGCACACCTCGACTGTAATTGAAGTATTTTCCTTTATTCGTAGCAGATTTCGGTCAACATTTTACAAAGCACAGCTTAAGAATGTAGAAGCCGCAAACAGCTATAGACTTTGGTTAATTTTTCATTTCTTCAAAGAGGTAGATAGTAATGTACCGATCGCTTTTGGAAGGACGAAACGTCTGTAGTAAGATTCGGCTGTTAATTTTTCATTGTGATTTTGCTGTTGTCTAATTGTTTACTTTTTTTTTCAGCTTCCAATTTAATGTGTACATAAGAACAGTATGTTTTAACTAAATGCTTTTGTTTCCCGGGTCTAGGCTACATAGAAATGTGCGCCACTGGAACCCTCATATTATTATCTACTTATATATATATATATATATATATATATATATATATATATATATATATATATATATATAAAACTTATTTTACATGACCGCATTCTATTCTAAAACTACATCTTTCTTAACACATAATTATTTTCTAGTATTTAAAATTTGCCATTGCCTTCAAAATATTTGTGGCACTGGGTTTAAATATCTTTAATTTTGCCAAAATAATACTATTTTCAACTCTTTACTTCCTTAATTTGAGTTTAAGTATTGAATTATATTTATTTAAAAACTGATTTAATGTTGATTACATTTTATTTTCAGTGGCGCTTTTGTTGGAGTTGTGATT
>NW_025780940.1:0-43479 GCF_021130785.1 Homalodisca vitripennis | reverse complement strand
ACGGCTAAACCATGGAAGATAGAGTAAAACGTCACTGGACCTTTTTTGTAGATCGCCTTATTTTGTACTGAAATCAAATTTTTAATCTCGCCTAGAAGTAAGATTTTGTCTGAAATAGAGCCCAGAAAACAAAATCTCACGTAAAACTCAAAAAATTAAAGTTTAAATCCCGTAATGCGCCAAACCGTTGAAGATAGGGCAAAATGTTACTGAACTTTTTTGTAGATCACGTGATTTCCTAAAACCCGTTTAAAAATTTGTTTTGAGTTACGAACCAATCCTTTTAGGCCGCTATCAAATCCCGGAATGTAAAAATTTTTTTAGGCGAAAATGTCCACTAATTTTCACTTAAATCGAGTTTTGCGGTCAAACTAAGGGGAAATATAGTAAAAAGTCACTGGACCTTGTTTGTAGGGCTCATCTAATTTCCTAAATAAAACGTAGCTTTATTTTGAGACCTCCGACCAATGTTTTCGGCCCGCTTATCGACCCCAAAATACAAAAGTTTCGGCCGTAAAAAGTATACAACAATAATAGTACATAATCACGTTTTTCGGCCAAACCAAATCGAGATAGGGCAAAAAGATTACTGGACCTTTTCTGTATATCGCGTCAATTTTGCTAATTTGATGGGTCAATCAGATTTGAGCAACGATCCCCCCCAACCCCCACCCCCACCAACGGTTCGGCCGCTATCGGCTTGAAACATTATTTTTATCGAAAAAATCTCTGGAATTTCAAATGTTCGAGCGTTTTGTCGCTTAAACCATGAAGATAGAGCAAAAAGTCTTTAGACCTTTTTTGTAAGTTCACTTCATTTACCTGACCATGAATTTTCCCCGTCAGATCCGATCTAGCTCCAACGGTTCGCCCGCTATCGGTCTTACAAAAAAAGCCTGCAGGGGTGACTAATGCGCGATTTTTTGGGAATTTTTTTGAGGGGTTAAAAATGAAAATTCTCGACTTTTCCGGATTTTCCTGGTGTTTACAAACGGGGGTTGGGGGGGAAAAAAAAGCTATCTGAGTAACCAAATATCATCAAGTCCTCTAACTCATCTGGAATTAGGTTAGAATTAGTATACTGTAGTGAGTGAGTCAGTCAGTTACACATGCGGCTGTATATATATAGTAGACTCGCCTTCGGCCTCGCTGGGGCTACGCCCCCAGGCCCCCAAAGTAAAAACGCTTGCAAATTTCGGGATAAGCGGAATTCGGTGACTGGTTAAGTCCGGACCATTAATTAAATGACAAGGGGATTTAAAAATTGACCTATTTCATAGATTTTTTTCCGGATTTCGTAAAAACTTTTGACCTTTGAGGGCATTTTTTACCGGCTTAAAACCGTTAGAGATACGACGAAAAAGTGACTGGACCCCTTTCTTGTCGGAAATTTAATTTTGTCTTTCGATTGTGCCCTCAGATTTTAGCTCCGAGCATTTGGTTTATTGCCAGGAATGAGCTTCGGGGAGAAAAGTCTGCACGCCAGGTCAGCTATCTTGAATTGTTTAGTATAAACATAATAAAAAAACCGACCTCAAGGCAGTATTTTAAGTCGGAACAGGCGGGTTTAATATCACCAGGAGACTATCTAGTCAAGCGCGAAGAAAATTTCCCTGGGGGGGGTGATTAATGTTAAGGGGGTTAAGACAAGAGGGGGTTTTAAATTCGTCATGGATATTGTGACCTGGTCATATGGAACAAATTCCCAGGGGGGGTTAACGTTTTTTTACCGGGGGCGGGGATGGGGGAGGGGGGATAAGACTCCAGGGGGTTATCTGGTCATACAGGTATCTCTTCCCAGGGGGGGGGGTTAAGAGATATTGGTGGACTGTGTCAAATTCGGGGAAAACAAATGGAGGGTCGATGGCTCCAGGAAATTCCTGGGGTGGGTTTAATGTTACCAGGGGGTGTTAAGACTATCATCAGCGGGGTTGGAATTGTACTCATGGCAGGGTTATCAAGGTCATACCCAGGAAATCCCCGGGGGAGGGAGGTTTAATATTACCGGGGTGTTAATGACCACCACTTGGGCCCTTCTTTTTTAGATGGGTGTTGTGTCTGTGAACATAATAAAATTATTCTCTCTGTCCCTATCTACTATTGACGCTTAACTAACGCTCAGCCTGTTTCTAATGTGGAGATGTTATTTCACTCGTTAACGTAGCAAAGCAAGTGCAAACTGAATCTGGGAATGGAATCTACACAAATTATTAGTCACATAATAATTTTAAAAACTCCAAAAATTGCCAATCTACGACAAAATATTTAGCTATTGCTATAGCGTTTTTCTGGTTATAAAGGGACATTACAAACAAATAGTTTACATTATCCTTTTTTTGTAGATCCCATCAATTTATATGCCATTAAATCCCGTTTAAATTTAGATTTTAGGTAGTAGGTGTACGTAGACTACACAGTTTGGCCGCTATCAAGCCCGGAATGTAAATTTTTAGGCGAAAATGTACGAAATATTTTCACTTAATAGCGTTTTGCGGTCAAACTAAGGGAAATATAGTAAAATGTCACCTGGACCTTTTTTGTAGGTCATCTTATTTAGTAAATAAAACGTTAGTCTTATTTTGACCTCCGACCAAATGAGTTTCGCCGCTATCGACCCCAAAAACAAAAGTTTCGCGTAAAAGTTACAACAAAAATACTTTACATAATCACGTTTTTCGGCCAAACCAATCGATGATAGGGCAAAAGATTACTGGACCTTTTCTGTAGATCGCGCAATTTGCTAATTTGATGGGTCAATCAGATTTGAGCTACGACCAAACGGTTCGGCCGCTATCGGGCTTGAAACATTAATTTTTATCGAAAAAATCTCTGGAATATTCAAATGTTCGAGCGTTTTGTCGCTTAAACCGATGGAAGATAGAGCAAAAAGTCATTAGACCTTTTTTGTAGTTCACTTCATTCCTGACTATGAATTTTCCGTCAGATCCGAGCTAGCTCCAACGGTTCGCCCGCTATCGGGCTTACAAAAAATGCCTGCAGGGGTGAAGAATGCGCGATTTTTTGGGAATTTTTTTGGAGGGGTTGAAAATGAAAAATTCTCACTTTTCGGGATTTTTCTGGTGGTTACACGTGGAAAGCTATCTGTGTACCAAATTTCAAGTTTCTAACTCATCTGGAAGTAGGTTAGAATTAGTATACGTGAGTGAGAGTCAGTCAGTCAGTTACACATGCGGTTGTATATATATTAGACTCGCCTTCGGCTCGCTGGGGGCTACGCCCCCAGGCCCCCATTTGGGTGTTGGCCAATTTCGGGGATAAGCGGAATTCAGTGACGGGTAATATCTGAGAATTATACTAGGGTCTGGGTGTTTAAATTAGGCCTAATTTATTGAAATTTTATTTATTAATCCAATTTTTGACTTTAATGACATTTTACTGCTTAACCGTTAGAGATACGAGAAAAAGTGACTGGACTTTTCTCGTCGGAAATTTAATTTTGTCTTTTCGATTGTGCCCTCAGATTTGATCTACGACCTATGGTTTAGTCGGTTACAACGCTTGGAAATAAATGTCTGCACTGGGGGGGAAAAGAGCGATTTGGTGATTGGTAAAATTCGGACATGAGGTCATGCCAGGAAATTCCCTGGGGGGGGTTTAATGTTACCGGGGGGGTTAACATTTCAGGAGGTTTAATGTACTCAGGAGCTTATCTGGTCATACCAGGAAATTCCCGGGGGGGGTTAATGTTACCGGGGGGGTTACACACATCAGGGGGTTTAATGTACTCAGGAGGTTATCTGGTCATACCAGGAAATCCCCGGGGGGGTTAATGTTACCGGGGGTTAATGACACACTTGGACTTATTTTAGAGGGTGTTGTGTCTGTGAAACATAAATACAAATTCACTCTGTCCCTATCTACTATTGACGCTTAGCCAACGCTCAGCCAATTTATAATGTGGTGTTGTATTCACTAGTTAACCTAGCAAAGCAAGTGCAAAACTGAATCTGGAACGAATTACACAAAATATTAGTCACATATTGGTTTAAAAACTCCAAAAATTGCCAATCCACGACAAATATTTTTGCTATTTATAGCGTTTTCGGGCTTATTGAAGGACATACAACAAAAAGGTACATGACCTTTTTTGTAGGATCCCATCAATTTTTAGTCATAAACATTTTTACATTTAAGCTAGAACTATTTGTTTGGCCGCTATCGACTCTAGAAACAAAATTCTTAAATACAAATTAAGAAATATTTACATTTATTAGCCGAACCAAATGGAGGATAGAGCAAAAAGTTACTAGACCTTTTTTGTAGATCGCGTTAATTAGTGTTAAAATCAAATATTTATTTCGTGCTAAATTTAGAATTTTGCCTGCAATAAAGCCCAGAAGAAAACAAAATTTACGTAAACTGAAAAAAAAAAATCGATACTTTAAAACGCGTAATGCGGCCCAAACCGTTGATGATAGGGCAAAAATGGTTACTAAACCTTTTTTGTAGATCACGCGATTTGCTAAATCCCATTGAAAATTTGTTTTGAGCTACGACCAAACCGTTTAGCCGCTATCGAGCCCGAAAGGTAAATTTTTAGGCGAAAATTTCAAAAATATTTTAATGTAATCGCGTTTTTTGCGGCCGAACCGATGGAGTTAGAGCAAAAAGTCACTGGACCTTTTTTGTAGTTCACTTCATTCCTGACCATGAATTTTTCGTCAGATCGAAGCTAGCTCCAACGGTTTCGCCCGCTTATCGGGCTTCAAAGGGAAGCCTGCAAGGCCAAAACAGGGGTCACTTCGCGAATTTTTTATTTTGAGGGGTTTCAAAAGTAAAAAAAATTCCGGTTTTCAGACTTTTCCCGGTGGTTTGAGGACTCCAGCTACGTGTGTGCAAAATTTGGTGTTTCCCAGCACTTCTAGAAGTGGGTTAGAATTTGTATACCCTATCAGTCAGTCAGTCAGTCAGTCAGTCAGTCAGTCAGTTACATATGCGGCTGTATATAATATAGGACTCGCCTTCGGCTCGCTGGGGGCTACGCCCCCAGGCCCCATGATGTACGCTTGCAAATTCGGGGATGAGCGGTTAAATTTACGCTTGCATATTCGAGATAAGAGGGATTAGATGATTGTTAAAAATTTGGACATGAGGTCAAGGCAAGGAAATTTCCCTGGGGGGGTTTTAATGTTACTCAGGGGTTAAGACATCGGGGGGGGGTTATCTGGTCATACCAGGAACTTCCCAAGGGGGGTTAAGAGATTTGGTGATTGTTAAAAATTAGTACATGAGGTTTCATGTTCCCCCGCTCTATCGATTCGAGAATCGTACGGGTCATATCGCTTCGCTAACGCTCAGCCATTTGATATGTGGTGTATAATAACAATCAATAGACATCGAGAACAGTTAAGTTATGTGTTCGCGAAATTAGAAGACAAGAAGGAATTTGATGGTAACTAAAGTCAGCGTTTATCATGGTTTAATTTTCCGGATTCACCAAACTTTTGACTTTGAGAGCGTTTTACGGCTTAACCGTTAGAGATACGACAAAAAGTGACTGGACCTTTCTTGTCGGAAATTTAATTTTGTCTTTCGATTCCGCCATCAGATTTTAGCTCCGAGCTTTGGTTTAGCCAGGAATGAGCTCGGGAGAAAAGTCTGCACGGGTCAGCTATCTTGAATTGTTTAGTATAAACATAATAAAAACCGACCTTAAGGCAGTATTTTTAAGTGGAACAGGGGGTTTAATGTCACCACGGAGACTATCTAGTCAAGGCGAGAAATTCCCGGGGGGGGGTGATTAATGTTAAGGGGGTTAGACATCAGGGGGGTTTAAATTCGTCAGGATATTGTCTGGTTCATTTGAACAAAATTCCCAGGGGGGGTTAACGTTACCGGGGGATAAGACTCCGGGGGGTTATCTGGTCATACCAGGAACTTCCCAGGGGGGGGGGTTTAAGAGATTTGGTGACTGGTCAAATTCGGACATGAGGTCATGCCAGGAAATTCCCTGGGGGGGTTTATTGTTACCAGGGGGGTTAACACATCAGGGGGTTGAATGTACTCAGGAGGTTATAGGTCATACCAGGAAATCCCCGGGGGGGGGTTAATATTACCGGGGGTTAATGACACACTTGGGCCTTTTTTAGAGGGTGTTGTGTCTGTGAACATAATAAAACTCTTTCTCTGTCCCTATCTACTATTGACGCTTAACTAACGCTCAGCCAGTTTCTAATGTGGAGATGTATTCACTCGTTAACGTAGCAAAGCAAGTGCAAACTGAATCTGGAATGAATTACACAAAATATTAGTCACATAATAATTTAAAAACTCCAAAAATTGCCAATCTACGACAAAATATTTAGCTATTTATAGCGTTTTTTCTGGCTTATTAAAGGACATACAACAAATAGTTTACATTACCTTTTTTTGTAGATCCCATCAATTTATAGCCATAAAAGTTTTTAGATTTAAGGTAGAAACTAACGTTTGGCCGCTATTCGACTCTAGAAACCAAGTTCATTAAAAAGAAATTACGAAATATTTACATTTATTAGCCGAACCCATTGAGATAGGAGCAAAATGTCACTGGACCTTTTTTTTGTAGATCGCATTAATTAGTAATAAAATAAAATTTTTTATTCTCTGCTAAAATTACGAGTTTGGCCGCAATAAAACCCAGAAAACAAAATCTCACGTAAAACTTAGAAAATCAATACTTTAAAAACGCGTTATACGGCCAAACCGTTGATGATAGGGCAAAATGTTACTGAACCTTTTTTGTAGATCACGCCATTTACTAAATCCCATTGAAAATTTGTTTTGAGCTACGACCAACCGTTTAGCCGCTATCGAGCCCGAAAAGGTAAATTTTTAGGCGAAAAATTTCAAAATATTTTAATCTAAATTCGCGTTTTGCGGCCAAACCGATGGAGATATAGCAAAAAGTCACTGGACCTTTTTTGTAGTTCACTTGATTCCTGACCATGGAATTTTTCGTCAGATCGAAGCTAGCTCCAACGGTTCGCCCGCTATCGGGCTTCAAAGAAAAACCTGCAAAGGGCAAAAAGGGGTCACTTCGCGAATTTTTTTGAGGGGTTCAAAATTAAAAAATTCCGGTTTTCAGACTTTTCCTGGTGGTTGGAAGATTCCAGCTACGTTTGTGCAAAATTGGTGTTTCCAGCACTTCTAGAAGTGGGTTAGAATTTGTATCGCCTAATCAGTGAGTCAGTCAGTCAGTTACACATGCGGCTGTATATATATGGGACTCGCCTTCGGCTCGCTGGGGGCTACGCCCCCAGGCCCCCATTTGGGTGTTGGCCAATTTCGGGGATAAGCGGAATTCAGTGACGGGTAATATCTGAGAATTATACTAGGGTCTAGGGTGTTTAAAATTAGGCCTAATTTATTGAAATTTTATTTATTAATCCAATTTTTGACTTTAATGACATTTTACTGCTTAAACCGTTAGAGATACGAGAAAAAGTGACTGGACCTTTCTCGTCGGAAATTTAATTTTGTCTTTCGATTGTGCCCTCAGATTTGATCTACGACCTATGGTTTAGTCGGTACAACGCTTGTGAATAAATGTCTGCACTGGTGGGGAAAAGAGCGATTTGGTGATTGGTAAAATTCGGACATGAGGTCATGCCAGGAAATTCCTGGGGGGGGTTTAATGTTACCGGGGGGTTAACATTTTCAGGAGGTTTAATGTACTCAGGAGCTTTATCTGGTCATACCAGGAAATCCCGGGGGGGTTAAATGTTACCGGGGGGGTTAACACATCAGGGGGTTTAATGTACTCAGGAGGTTATCTGGTCATACCAGGAAATCCCCGGGGGGGGGGGTTAATGTTACCGGGGGTTAATGACACACTTTGGACTTATTTTAGAGGGTTGTTGTGTCTGTGAACATAATACAAATTCACTCTGTCCCCTATCTACTATTGACGCTTAGCCATCGCTCAGCCAATTTATAATGTGGTGTTGTATTCACTAGTTAACCTAGCAAAGCAAGTGCAAACTGAATCTGGAAACGAATTACACAAAAATATTAGTCACCATATTGGTTTAAAAACTCCAAAAATTGCCAATCCACGACAAATATTTTGCTATTTATAGCGTTTTCCGGGCTTATTGAAGGACATACAACAAAAAGGTACATGACCTTTTTTGTAGATCCCATCAAATTTTTAGTCATAAACATTTTTACATTTAAGCTAGAACTATTTGTTTGGCCGCTATCGACTCTAGAAAACAAAATTCTTAAATACAAATTAAGAAATATTTACATTTATTAGCCGAACCAATGGAGATAGAGCAAAAAGTTACTAGACCTTTTTTTGTTAGATCGCGTTAATTAGTGTTAATAATCAAATATTTATTTCGTGCTAAATTTAGAATTTTGCCTGCAATAAAGCCCAGAAAACAAAATTTCACGTAAAACTGAAAAAATCGATACTTTAAAACGCGTAATGCGGGCCAAACCGTTGATGATAGGGCAAAATGTTACTAAAACCTTTTTTGTAGATCACGCGATTTGCTAAATCCCATTGAAAATTTGTTTTGAGCTACGACCAACCGTTTAGCCTTCCGGGCCGAAAAAACTATCGAGCCCGAAAGGGTAAATTTTTAGGCGAAAATTTCAAAATATTTTAATGTAATCGCGTTTTTGCGGCCGAACCGATGGAGTTAGAGCAAAAGTCACTGGAGCTTTTTTTGTAGTTCACTTCATTCCTGACCATGAATTTTTCGGTCAGATCGAAGCTAGCTCCAACGGTTCGCCCGCTATCGGGCTTCAAAGGGAAGCCTGCAAGGCCAAAACAGGGGTCACTTCGCGAATTTTTTTGAGGGGTTCAAAAGTAAAAAATTCCGGTGTTTCAGACTTTTCCCGGTGGTTTGAGGACTCCAGCTACGTGTGTGCAAAATTTGGTGTTTCCAGCACTTCTAGAAGTGGGTTAGAATTTGTATACCCTATCAGTCAGTCAGTCAGTTCAGTCAGTCAGTCAGTCAGTTACATATGCGGCTGTATATAATATAGGACTCGCCTTCGGCTCGCTGGGGGCTACGCCCCCAGGCCCCCATGATGTACGCTTGCCTTAAATTCGGGGATGAGCGGTTAAATTTACGATTCGAGATAAGAGGGATTAGATGATTGTTAAAATTTGGACATGAGGTCATGCAAGGAAATTCCAAGAGATTTGGTGATTGTTAAAATTCGTACAGTTAAGTTATGTGTTCGCGAAATTAGAAGACAAGAAGAATTTGATGGTAACTAAAGTCCCATGTGGGCCCCGGTTTTATCATGGTTTAATTTTCCGGATTCACCCAAACTTTTGACTTTGAGAGCGTTTTACGGCTTAACCGTTAGAGATACGACAAAAAGTGACTGGACCTTTCTTGTCGGAAATTTAATTTTGTCTTTCGATTCCGCCCTCAGATTTGATCTAGCGACCTATGGTTTTAGCCAGGAATGAGCTCGGGAGAAAAGTCTGCACGGGTCAGCTATCTTGAATTGTTTAGTATAAACATAATAAAAACCGACCTTAAGGCAGTATTTTAAGTGGAACAGGGGGTTTAATGTCACCAGGAGACTATCTAGTCAAGGCTGAGAAATTCCCGGGGGGGGTGATTAATGTTAAGGGGGTTAGACATCAGGCGGGTTTAAATTCGTCAGGATATTGTCTGGTCATTTTGAACAAATATCCCAGGGGGGGTTACGTTACCGGGGGATAAGACTCCGGGGGGTTATCTGGTCATACCAGGAACTTCCCAGGGGGGGTTAAGAGATGTTGGTGACTGGTCAAAATTCGGACATGAGGTCATGCCAGGAAATTCCCTGGGGGGGTTTAATGTTACCCAGGGGGGGTTAACACATCAGGGGGTTGAATGTACTCAGGAGGTTATCAGGTCATACCAGGAAATCCCCGGGGGGGGGGGTTAATATTACCGGGGGTTAATGACACACTTGGGCCTTTTTTAGAGGGTGTTGTGTCTGTGAACATAATAAAATCTTTCTCTGTCCCTATCTACTATTGACGCTTAACTAACGCTCAGCCAGTTTCTAATGTGGAGATGTATTCACTCGTTAACGTAAGCAAAGCAAGTGCAACTGAATCTGGAATGAATTTACACAAATATTAGTCACATAATAATTTAAAAAAACTCCAAAAAAGAATTTGCCAATCTACGACAAATATTTAGCTATTTATAGCGTTTTTCTGGCTTATTAAAGGACATACAACAAATAGTTACATTACCTTTTTTGTAGATCCCATCAATTTATAGCCATAAAAGTTTTTAGATTTAAGGTAGAACTAACCGTTTGGCCGCTATCGACTCTAGAAACCAAGTTATTAAAAAGAAATTACGAAATATTTACATTTTATTAGCCGAACCCATTGAGATAGAGCAAAATGTCACTGGACCTTTTTTGTAGATCGCATTAATTAGTAATAAAATAAAATTTTTATTCTCTGCTAAAAATTACGAGTTTGGCCGCAATAAAAACCCAGAAAACAAAATCTCACGTAAAAACTTAGAAAAATCAATACTTTAAAACGCGTTATACGGCCAAACCGTTGATGATAGGGCAAAATGTTACTGAACCTTTTTTGTAGATCACGCCATTTACTAAATCCCATTGAAAATTTGTTTTGAGCTACGACCAACCGTTTAGCCGCTATCGAGCCCGAAAGGTAAATTTTTAGGCGAAAAATTTCAAAATATTTTAATCTAATCGCGTTTTGCGGCCAAACCGATGGAGATATAGCAAAAAGTCACTGGACCTTTTTTGTAGTTCACTTGATTCCTGACCATGAATTTTTCGTCAGATCGAAGCTAGCTCCAACGGTTCGCCCGCTATCGGGCTTCAAAGAAAAAGCCTGCAAGGGCAAAAAGGGGGTCCGTTCGCGAATTTTTTTTGAGGGGTTCAAAATTAAAAAATTCCGGTTCTCAGACTTTTCCTGGTGGTTTGAAGATTCCAGCTACGTTTGTGCAAAATTTGGTGTTTCCAGCACTTCTAGAAGTGGGGTTAGAATTTGTATCGCCTATCAGTGAGTCAGTCAGTCATTTACACATGCGGCTGTATATATATGGGACTCGCCTTTCGGCTCGCTGGGGGCTACGCCCCCAGGCCCCCATTTGGGTGTTGGCTAAATTCGGGGAATAAGCGTAGTTCGGGGAAGGTTAAATGTCAGACGTGAAGTTTCCAAATTTTATGTATCCGTTCTCGAGAAATCTTATGGGTCGTAATGCTTCGCTAACGCTCAGCCAAAAAAGGATGTGTAGTGTATGATATTAATCTAGTCGATGTAGGGAAGTAAGAGTTAAGTTATGTGTTCGGTGAAATTTGGAGTAAAGAAGAATTTAAAAGGTTTTGACTTCCAAAGTCAGAGGACGGTCTTATGTTATACCATAGTTTAATTTTCGGATCTTACCCAAACTTTTGAATTCAAAGAGGGCTGTTTTGTGGCTTAAACCGTTTAGATGATACGTGAAAAAAGTAACTATGGAACCTTTCATTCGTCCGGAAATTTAATTTTATCTTTCGATTCAGTCGTCGAGGACCTTTTTAGCATGCGATCAACCTTTGGTCTTCGGCCAGGAATGAGCTCGGGAGAAACGTCTGCAGTGCAACTGGTCAGCTCTATCGTGGAATTGGTTTAAGTACAAAATATAGATTAAAAACCGACCCTTATGGCATTGATTGTTTAAGCTTGAATTTAGTTGGTTTTAAAAATTTATTCAGGAGGTTTATTCTGGTCTTACCAGGAAATTCCGCGGTGGGGGGAGATTAATGTTACAGGTTTAAAGGTGGTTAATAAAAAGAGACATCATGGGGTGGGGGGGTATTAAGGTTAGTCAGGATATTTGTCTGTGTTATATGAATAAATACCCCGGGGGGGGGGGTTATGTTTACCGGGGGTTAAATACACACGTTGGGCCTATTTTTTTTTGAGGGTGTTTGTGTCTGTGAACCATAATAAAAAAACACTCTGTTCCTCTATCTTACTATTGGAAACTTCCACTAGGAACGCTCAGCCAATTCCCGACGTGGGAGGGGGGTTTTTAGTCACCTCGCGGTATACCGAGTAGTAATACAAGGTTCAATCTGGTGAACTCAGCACGTTAATCGCACTAATTATAGTGGATTTTTGCAAAAATTTAATACCCCTAAAAATTGAACGACAAAGAATTTTTGCCTTTGTAGAGGCATATAACCAGTGTGGCCTTAACGGAAAGAATAGAACGGACAAAACGCTAACTGGAGCCTTTTTTGTTAGATTTCTATAAATAGCTAGTTATGGAAAAGTTTTACATTTAATCTACGGGCCTAAACTCTAAAAAACGGTATCAGGCCAATATCCGAGCACCTTGAAATGTATAGTTATTTACTAGTGAAAATTTTCGAGATACTCACGTTTTTAAGAAAAAAAAAAAGAAAAAAAAAAAAAATAAATAAATAAACAAAAGCAAAAAACGGCATAAAAACCATGGAATGATAGAGTAATAAAAGTCACTGAAACTTTTGTGTACCAACCGCACTTATTTTGTATTACAAATCCAATTTTTATTCTGGCCTAGAACTTCAAAGATCCGCTTGTCTGCTGAAACTCCGACAGAGCCCAAAAAACAAAATCTCACCGTAAAAACTCAAAAAAAAAAAAAAAAATAATCAAATACTTTAAAATGCGTTATGCGGTGTCTCAAACCGTTGAGGATAGGGCAATAAGATTACTTGAAATTTTTATATAGAACTTCACGTGATTTTACTAAATCTACTAATTGAAAATTTGTATGTTGAGCTTACGACCGGAACAACGTTTAGCCGCTATCAAGGCCTGGGAATGTAAATTTTTTAGTTCGAAAAATTTCCAAGATATTTTCCACTTAATCGCCGTTTTGCGGTTCAAACAAATGGAGCGAATCTAGTTAAATAGTCAATTAACCTTTTTTGTAGATCATATGAATTTTCCCCTACATCTAACCTTCGTTTTATTTTGACCAATCGGACCAATGGTTTCGAGCTCATCTGACCCCGTTAAAAAAATTTCCACGTAAAAGTTACAAAAAAAAATTACTACATAAATCACGTTTTTTCGGCCAAACCAAATGGAGATAGGGAAAAAAAAGTCACTCAGACTATTTTTTTTTTTATGGTAGTTCACGTAAATTGCTAATATTGATGGGTCAAATCAGATTTGAGCCTCACGACCTACCGTTCGAGAGCACGCTTATCGGGCGTAGAAACTCTTATTTTAAGCTGAAAAAATCTCTGAGAATGTACAAAACATTCCCAGCGTTTTTGTGGTCTTTAACAACACGAGATAGGAAAAAAATGTCACCTGAACCTTTTTTGTTTAGTTCACGTTCATTCTCCTGACATAACGATTTTTCGTCAAGATCGAACGCTAGCTCCAACGGTTCGCCCGCTATCGGGCTTACAAAAATAACGCCTGCATAGGAGTCAAGATATGTCGTGATTTTGTTTTTCGGGAATTTTTTTGAGGGGTTTTTTAAAAGTAAATATTCACGGTTTCGGGACTTTTACTGTTGGTTATACGGCAACAGGTACCTGCGTGCAAAATTTCAAGTTTTCACAGCACTTCTAGAAGTAGGTTAGAATTTGTATAGATATATCAGTCAGTCATTTTCCAATGCGGCTGTATAGTATATTAGAATCGCCTTCGGCTCGCTGGGGGCTACGCCCCCAGGCCCCCATAATGATCTTGATTTTTTAAGTATAAGCATAATAAAAACCGACCTTAAAGCAGTATTTTAGTGTTTAAACAGTTGGTTTAATAACATCTAGGAGATTAATTTAGTCATGCCAGAAATTTGTCGAGAGTTAATATTACGGGTGGTTAAGAAATCAGGGGGTTTCAGTTACTCAACGGAATATCTGGTCATAGCAGGAAACTTTCGCGGGGTTAAATGTTACCGTGGTTTAGGACCCCCCAAATTTCAGGGGGTTTAATTTATGGATTCGTTTATCTAATTTAAGCCAGGAAATTTTGGGGGAAAAACGAAAGGGGATAATGTTACCGTCGGTTTTAAGAGTAGACATCTCAGGGGCGTTCTTCATTTACTCAGCGATTTTATCTAGTAATGAATGGAAAAATTCCCTGGGAGGGGGTATTTATGTTACCGGGGGTTAAGACATCAGGAGGTTTTAGTTTCCTCTGGAGGTTAATGGTCATACTAGAAAATTTTCGGGGCGGGGGCTGATGTTACCGGGGTGTTAATGCCACTTGGGCCTATTTTAGAAGGTGTTGTGAGTCTTGTTAACATAATAAAAATTCACTTTGTCCCTATCTACTATTGACGCTTAGCTAACGTTCAGCCAATATCTAATGTTGGTGTGTAATCACTCATGTTAACTGGTATTAGCGGGGTATTCGGGGAAAGTTTATGTCTGAGCATCTAGATTAGGGATCTTGGGCGTTTATAGAAGACCTCATATTATCGAATTCTTCAGATTTAAACCAAAGTTTTGACTTTAAGGGCATTTTGCGGCCAAAACGTTAGAGATAGCGAGAAAAAACGTGACAGGGAACTTTCTTGTCGAAAATTTGATATTGTCGGGTCAGCTATATTGAATTGTTTAGTATAAAACATAATAAAAACGGACCTGTTAAGGCAGGTGATTTTTAAGGGGAACAGGGGGTTTTAATGTCACCAGGAGACTATCTAGTCAAGGCGAGAAATTCCCGGGGGGGGTGTGATTTCAGGTTAAGGGGTTTAGACATCAGGGGGTTCTTTAAAATCGTCAGGATATTGGTTCTGGTCATTTGAACAAAGTCCCAGGGGGGGGTAACGTTACGGGGCGGATAAGACTCCGGGGGGTTATCTGGTCATACCAGGAACTTCCCAGGGGGGGTTAGAGATTTGGTGACTGGTCAAATTCGGGACATGAGGTCATGCCAGGAAAATTACTGGGGGGGGGTTTATTGGTACCAGGGGGTTAAACTACATCAGGGGGTTGAAATGTATGCAGGATGTTATCAGGCAATACCTTGCAAATCCCGGGGGGGGGTTACTATTACCGGGGGTTAATGGTACACTTGGGCTTTTTTAGGCGGGTGTTGTGTTTGTGAACATAATAAAATCTTTCTATGTCCCTAATCTACTATTGACGCTTAACTAACGCCTCAGCCCAGTTTCTAATGTGGAGATGTTATTCACTCGTTAACGTACGCAAAGCAAGTGCAAACTGAATTTGGACTGAATTACACAAATATTAGTCACATAATAATTTAAAAAACTCCAAAAATTGCAATTCTACGACAAAATATTTAGCTCTATTTATAGACGTTTTTCT
The DNA here is from genome assembly GCF_021130785.1 of Homalodisca vitripennis. Taxonomy (NCBI): domain Eukaryota; kingdom Metazoa; phylum Arthropoda; class Insecta; order Hemiptera; family Cicadellidae; genus Homalodisca; species Homalodisca vitripennis. The sequence continues at coordinate 28,197 of NW_025780940.1, read as the reverse complement.
GGCTTATTTTAAAGGACATACAACAAATAGTTTACCCTTACCTTTTTGGTAGATCCATCAATTTATAGGCCCATATCAAGTTTTTGAGATTTAAGGTAGAACTAAAACCGTTGTTGCCGCTACTGATCTCTTGAAACCAAGGTTATTAAAAAGAAATTGACGATCATATTTACTTTTATTAGCCGAAACCATTGAGATAGAGCCAAACATGTCACTGGACCTTTTTTGTAGATCGCATTAATTAGTAATAAAATAAAATTTTTATTCTCTTGCTAACTATTACGAGGGAGTTTGGCCGCAATAAAACCCAGAAAACAAAATCTCACGTAAAACTTAGAAAAATCAATATTTAAAAACGCGTAATACGGCCAAACCGTTGATGATAGGGCAACTGTTACTGAACCTTTTTTGTAGATCACGCCATTTACTAAATCCCATTGAAAATTTGTTGTGAGCTACGCCCAACCGTTTAGCCGCTATCGAGCCCGAAAGGTAAAATTATTAGGCGAAAATTTACAAAATATTTTAATCTAATCGCCGTTTTGCGGGCCAAACTGAATGGAGATATAGCAACGAAAAGTCACTGGAACCTTTTTTTTGTAGTTCACTTGATTCCTCAAGACCATGAATTTTTCGGTCAGATCGAAGCTAGCTCCAACGGTTCGCGCCGCTATCGGGCTTCAAAGCCAAAACACCTGCAAGGGTAAAAAGGGGTCATGAATTTTTCGCGAATTTTTTTGTAGGGGTTCAAAATTAAAAAAATTCCGGGTTCTCAGACTTTTAGCCTCCGGCATGGTTGTGAAGATTCAGCTACGTTTGTGCAAGAATTTGGTGTTTCCAGCACTTTCTAGAACTAGTGGTTTAGAATTTTGTTATCGCCTATCAGTGAGTCAGTCAGTGAGTTACACATGCGGTCCTGTAATTAGTATATGGGACTGCCGATTTCGGCTCGCTCGGGGGCTACGCCCCAGGCCCCAATTTGGGTGTTGGCTAAATTTCGGGGATAAGCGTAGTATCGGTGATTGGTTATAAAATCAGACGTGAAGTTTCCAAATTTTCTGTATCCACGTTCATCGAAGATAATCTTATGGGACTCTGTAATGGCTTCGCTGAAACGCTCAGTATCCTCAAAAAGATGTGTAGATGTATGATATCTAAGATCAATTGATGTGGTTAGAAAGAGTTAAGTTATGTGTATCGTGAAATTTTGGAGACAAGAAGAATTTGGTTTTAACTCAAAGTCAGAGGACGTATGTATACCATAGTTTAATTTTCCGGATTTACCCCAAACTTTTGAATTTGACGGGCGTTTTTGTGGGACTTTAAAACCCGTTAGAGATACGTGAAAAAGTAACTTGGACCTTTCTTGTACTGGAAATTTAATTTTAATCTTCCGATTCAGTCGTTCAGAGCTTTAGCTGCGACCTTTTGGTTTAGCCAGGGAATGAGTCTCGGGAGAAAAGGTGCCTGCACTGGTACAGCTATCGTGGAATTGTTTAGTACCAAACATAATAAAAAAAAAACCGGATCCTTAAAGGCAGTATTTTAAGTTGATCAGTTGTTAATACCTACATGAGCGGTTTCTCAAGTCAAGCCAGAAATTTCCCTGGTGGGTTACACCATCAGGGGGTTCGGTTAATTTATTCAGGAGGTTATCTGGTTACTATATACCAGGAAATCCCCGGGGGGGTGGGTGTTACCGGGGGTTAATTACACAGTTCGGCCTAGTTTTTTGAGGGTGTTGTGTCTGTGGAACATAATATAAAAAACACTCATGTCCCTATCTTTCCTATTGAAGCTTCCACTAACTAGCTCAGCCAACTCCCGACGTGGAGGGGGTTTATAGAGTCACTCGGTAACGTGAGTATATTACAAGGTCAATCTGGAACCAGCACGATATCGCACATAATTATAGTTGCGCAAGATTTAAAACCCCTAAAATTGCAACAGACAAAGAATTTTTGCCTATTTTAAGAGCATTAACCAAGGCTTAACGGAAAGATAAACGACAAAAGAGCTACTGGGACTGTTATGTGTGCACCTTCGATTACCCAGTACAAACCGAGTTAATGAAGAACCTGTCTACTCACCTTTTTTGTTTGATTTCAATAAAATAAGCTAAGTTTATGAAAGGTTTTACATTTAAGCTACGGCCAACAAGGTTTCGGCCCCTATCCGAGCACGACAATGTAAGTTTTTAAGTAAAATTTTCAGAGATAATCACAGTTTTAGAATACGCGCTAAACCATAGGAAGATAGAGTAAAAAGTTCACTTGAATACGTTTGTGTACACCGCCATTAATTTTTGTATTACAATCAATTTTTAAATTCTGGCCTAGAACTGAAAGATTTTGTCTGAAATAGAGCCCAAAAAAACAAAATCTCACGTAGAAAAACTCAAAAAATCAAAACTTAAAACGCGTTTATAGCGACCAAACCGTTGAGGATAGGGGCGAAAATGTATTTACTGAAAAGTTTTATAATTAGATTCACGTGATTTCCTAATAAATCCTATAATGAAAACTTTTAATTTAGAGCTAACTGAGCCAAAACCGTTTTTAGAGCCGCCTATTCAAGCCTGGAATGTAAAAATTTTTTAAGGCGAAAATTTCCAAATATTTTCACCTTAATCGCGTTTTGTCGGTGCAAAACTAATGGTAGATATAGTAAAAAAAGTCAATTAACCTTTATTTTAGTAGATCCCATATTATTTCCTAAAATCTAAACCTTCGTTTTTATTTAGACCTCCGACTCATATGGTTTCGCCTCGCTATCGACCGACATACAGGGCACGATGACGTTAACCGACCTAAAAAAAACGAAACCCACGCCCGAACTCAACCATCCGGCCTTCCGCCCTCCCCGACCGACGCCTTCGCTGCCACCCTCACCACGCTTCCCCCCTCCCTACCCCACCACCACCGATCGCTACCACGACCCCCCCCTCCTCTCGTTCCCGACCCGGACCCACCTCTACATCGACCTCGACACCATAGCCCGCCCTCCCACCGCCAAACCCCCAGCGCCCCCCGCACACATCCCCCTCCCAACGGGCTGCGTAAACAAAATTTCCACGTAAAACGTTACAAAAAAATTTACACCATATATCACCGTTTTTTCGGCCAAACCAATGGAGATCAGGGAAAAAAGTCACTAGATCTATTTCTGTAGTTCACAGTAATTTTGCTAATTTGATGGGTTCTAATCCAGATTTGAGCTAACGACCTACCGTTCGGGCCGCTATCCGGGCTTAGAAAACTTTATTTTAAGCCGGAAAAAAATCCTCTGGGAATGTCAAACAATTTCCTCCGCGATTTTGTGCGCTTCTTGAACAAACACGAGATCAGGGAAAAAAAGTCACCTGAAACCTTTTTTGTAGTTCACTTCATTCCTGACTAACGATTTTTTTCGTCAGATCGAAGCTAGCTCCAAACTGGTTCGCCGCCCCGCTATTCGGGCTTACAAAATACGCCTGCAAGGGATAAAGAAATGCGTGATTTTTTCGGGAATTTTTTTGAGGGGCTTTGAGATGTGGCGGTTTTTGGTTTTTGGTTTTTTGTGGGTTTTTTTAAGGTTTGGTTGTTGTTTGTTTAGTTTTTGGGTTTTGTTTTTTTTTTTTAATAAAGTAAACAATTCTACGGTTTTCAGGATCTTTTCCTGTTGGTTCATATCTGGGCAACAAGGTAACCATGCAGTAGCAAAAATTATCAAGTTTTCCTCAGCACTTCTCAAGAAGTAGGTTAGAATTTGTATTACATATATCAGTCAGTCAGTTTCACATGAGCGGACTGTACTTTGTATAGTATATTAGGGACTCGCCTTCGGGCTCGCTGGGGGCTACGCCCCCAGGGCCCCCATTAATGATCTTGATTTTTTAAGTATGAGCATAATTAAAAACACGACCTTAGGCAGTATTTTTAGGTTACCAAACAGTTGGTTTAATAAACTCAGGAGATTATTTAGTCATGCCGAACAGAAAATTGCCGAGGGGTTAATATTACCTGGGGGTTAAGCAATCAGGGGGTTTAAGTTACTCAAGAGGATTATCTGGTCATAGCAGAAAAATTCGCGGGGGTTAATGTTACCGTGGTTTAGGACATCAGGGGAGGTTTAATTTACTTGATTAGTTTTATCTATTTATGCCAGGAAATTCTCTGGGAGGGTGGGGTTAATGTTACCGTAGGTTGAAGAACATCTCAGGGGGTATAACTTTTCATTTACTCAGGATTTTATCTAGTCATGAATGGGAAAAATTCCCTGGGAAGGGGGTTTAATGTTACCGGGGGTTAAGACATCAGGGAGGTTTAGTTTACTCTGGAGGTTTAATCTGGTTCTATTCATACTAGAAAAATTCCGGGGGGGGCTGATGTTCACCGGGGGTTAAATGGGACACATGGGCCTATTTTAGAAGGTGTTGTGTCTGTAAAACATAATAAAAAATTCACTTTGTCCTATCTACTATTGGACGCTTAGCTAGACGTTCAGCCAATATCTAATGTGGGGTGTGGTAATCACTTCGTTTAACTGGATTAGCGGGGGTACTTCGGGAAGAATGGGGAAAGTTTATGTCTGGAGCATCAGATTAGGGATCTTGGGGGTTTAAAAGAAAGACCCATTTTATCGAATTTTCCTAGATTTAACCAAAGTTTTTGACTTTTAAGGGCATTTTGCGGCCCCAAACCGTTACGAGATTACGAGAAAAGTGGACATGGGACTCCTTTCTTGTCCGAATAAATTTGATTTTGTCGGGTCAGCTATCTTGAATTGTTTAGTATAAACATAATAAAAACCGACCTTAAGGCAGTATTTTAAGTGGATCAGGGGGTATTAATGTCACCAGGAGACTATCTAGTCAAGGCGAGGAAATTCCGGGGGGGGGTGATTAATGTTCCACAAGGGGGTTTTCGTTTTTTTTTTTTTTTTTATTTTTACGTTTTTGTTTTTTTTTTTTTTTAGTTTTTTTTTATGTTTTGTTTGGTTTTTTTTTTTTTTAGTTTTTTTTTATTTCTTTATAGTTTTTCTTTTTTTTTAGACTTAGTTTTTTTTAGGTTTTTTTTTTTTTTGTATTTTTTTTTTTGATTTATTTTTTTAGACATCAGGGGTGGTTTAAATTCGTCAGGTTCTTTTTTTTTTTATTGTCTGGTCATTTGAACAAATTCCCAGGGGGGTGTTTGGGTTAACGTTTCACCGGGGGATAAGGGACTCCGGGGGGTTATCTGGTCATACCAGGAACTTCCCAGGGGGGGTTAAGAGATTTGTGTTGACTGGTCAAATTCGGGACGCATGAGGTCATGCCAGGAAATTCCCTGGGGGGGTTTGTATTGTTACCAGGGGGGGTATACACCCCCAAAAAAAAACCAAATTTTTTTCCAGGGGGTTGAATGTACTCAGGAGGTTTATCAGGTCATACCAGGAAATCCCCGGGGGGGGGTTAATATCTACGGGGGTTAATGACACACTTGGGCCTTTTTGTAGAGGGTTGTTGTGTCTCTTGACGAAACATAATAAAATCTTTCTCTGTGTCCATATCTTAACTATTGACGCTCTAAACTAACGCTCTCAGCCAGGTTTCTAATGTGGAGATGTATTCACTCTGTTTAACGTAGCAAAGCAAGTGCAAAACTGGAATCTGGAATGAATTACACAAATATTAGTCACATAATTAATTTAAAAACTCCAATACAAAATTGCCAATCTACGACCAAATATTTAGCTATTTCTTAGCGTTTTTCTGGCTTATTAAAGGACATACAACAAATAGGGTTACATTACCTTTTTTGTAGATCCATCAATTTTATAGCCATAAAAGTTTTTAGATTTAAAGGCTAGAACTAACCGTTTGGCCCGCTTATCGCGACTCTAGGATAAACCCCAAGTTATTTAAAAAAGAAAATTACGAAAATATTTACATTTATTAGCACGAACCCATTGAGATAGAGCAAAATGTCACTTGGACCTTTTTTGTAGATCGCATTAATATTTAGTAATAACAACTAAAATTTTTATTCTTGCTAAATATTACGAGTTTGGCCGCAAATAAAACCCAGAAAACAAAAATCTCTACGTAACAACTTTAGAAAAATCAATTATTTATATTATTTATTTTTTATTACTTTAAACGCGTTTATTACGGCCAAAACCGTTGATGATCAGGGGCCAAAAGTGTTACTGAACCCTTTTTTGTAGATCACGCCATTTACTAAATCCCAATTGAAAATTTGTTTTGGAGCTACGACCCAACCGTTTTTAGCCGGCTATCGAGCCCGAAAGGTAAATTTTTTAGGCGAAAATTTCAAAATATTTTTAATTCTAATCGCGTTTTTGCGGTGGGAGTGTTTTGCTGTTGGGGGTTGTTTGGCACTTGGGAGGCCAAACCGATGGAGATATAGCAAAAAGTCACTGGGACCTTTTTGTAGGTAGTTCACTTGATTTCCTGACCATGAATTTTTTCGTCAGATCGGTAAGCTAGCTCCCACGGGTTCGCGCCGCTATCGGGCTTCAAAGAAACAACCGTGCAAGGGCAAAAAGGGGTCACTTCGCGAATTTTTTTTGAGGGGTTATTCAAAATTAAAAAAATTCCGGGTTCATCAGGAACTTTTCCTGGTGGTTGGAAGATTCTAGCTACGTTTGTGCAAAATTTTGGTGTTTCCAGCACTTCTAGAAGTGGTTAAGAATTTTGTTATCGCCTATTCAGTGCAGTCAGTCAGTCAGTTACACATTGGCTGGCTCTGTATACTTATATGGGACTCGCCTTCGGGCTCGCCGCTGGGGGGCTAACGCCCCCAGGCCCCCATTTGTGGTGTTGGCTAAATTGGGGGATAACGCGTTTATGTTCGGTGATTGGGTTAAATTCAGACGTTGTGAAGTTTCCAAATTTTATGGTATTTCCGTTCTTCTGAGGAATCTGAGTGATGGGTCGTAACTTGCTTCGGCTAACGGCTCAGCCAAAAAGATGTGTAGTGTATGATCATTAATCAATTGATGTGTGCTAGAAGAAGTTTAAGTTATGTGTTCGTTGGGAAATTTGGGAGACAAGAAGAATTTGAGTTTTAACCAAAGTCAGAGGACGTATGTATTACACATAGTTTAATTTTCCGAGGATTTACCCAAACTTCTTGAAATTTGAGGGCTCGTTTTGTGGGCTTAAACCGTTTAGGAGATACGTGAAAAAGTAACCTGGACCACTTTCACTTGTCGGAAATTTAATTTTATCTTTCGAATTCAAGTCGTCAGACTTTAGCTGCGACTTTTGGTTTAGCCAGGAAGATTGTAGTCTCCGGCGAGAAAAGTCTGCAACTGGTCAGCTTAATCGTGAATTGTTTAGTACATTAAAACATAATTAAAAACCGACCGATTAAGGCAGTATTTTTAAGTTGACAACAGTTTTGGTTTAATTTATTCAGGAGTGTTTATCTGGTCATACCAGGAATATCCCCGGGGGGGGGGGTGTTACCGGGGGTTAATTACACCAGTTTCGGGCCTATTTTTTTTTGAGTGGGTGTGTTGTGTCCTGTGTAATACATTAATAAAAATACAACTCTGGTCCCTATCTTCTATTGAAGCTTCCCACTAACGCTCAGCCAAAACTCCCGACGTGCGAGCGGGGGGTTTTAGGTCACCTCGGTAAACCAGTACTGTAATTAGTAATACAAGGTCAATCTGGAACTCCAGCCACGAATCGCACTAATTAATAGTTGCAAGATTTAAAACCCCTAAAAATCTGACGACAAAGAATTTTGCCTTTTAGAGCATTAACCAGGCTTACGGAAAGATAAACGACAAAAAGCTACTGGACCTTTTTTGGTTTGATTTCATAAATAGGCTAGGTTATGATAAAAGTTGTATACCATTTAAAGCTTAACGGCCACAACGGTTCGGCCACTATCGAGGCACGAAATGTAAAGTTTTTAAGTAAAATTTTTTTCGAGATAATCACGTTTTACGGCCTAAAACCATGGAAGAAGATAGGAGTAAAAAGGTCACTGATAACGCCCCCCATTTTTGCTTGTACACCGACCTATTATTTTCTTGTATTACAAATGCAGAAATTTTTATTTTCTGGCCTTAGAAACATAAGGATTTTGTCTGATAATAGAGCCCAAAAAACCAAAAATCTCACGTAAAACTTCAAAATAATCAAAACTTTAAAAACGCGTTTATTGCGGCCCAACCGTTGAGGATTAGCGGCATATTAATATTATAATTACATTTTATTTATATTTATAAGGCAAAATGTTACTGAAAGTTTTATATAAGATCACTGTGATTTCCTAAATTCCCTAATGAAAAATTTTTTTTATTTAATTGTTTTTTTGAGCTCACCCGGACCAAACCGTTTAGCCGCTAATCAAGCCTGTGGAATGTAATATTTTTAAGCGAAAAAATTTCTCCAAAATATTTTCACATTAATGCGTTTTGCTCGGTCAAACTAATGGGAGATATAGTAAAAAGGTCAACTTAACCTTTTTTGTTAGATCTATATTATTTCCTAAACCTCTAAACCTTCGTTTTATTCTTCTGGACTCGACCAATGGTTTCGCCGCTAATTCGACCCCGTAGAAACAAAATTTCCACGTAAAAAGTTACAAAAAAAATTACACATAAATCACGTTTTTCGGCCAAAACCAATTGGAGATAGGGAAAAAAAAGTCACTAGGACTATTTTCCTTGTAGTTCACGTAATTTGCTAATTTGCATGGGTCAACTCAGTATTTGATGGCTACGACCTACCGTTCGGCCGCTAGTCGGGCATAGAAAACCTTTATTTTAAGCGAAAAAAATCTTCTGGAATTGTCAAACATTCCCCGCTGTTTTTTGTGGCCTTAACAACACGAGATAGGGAATAAAAAAGTCACCATGAACCTTTTTTTGTAGTTCACTTCGCATTCCTGACTACGATTTTTCGTCAGATCGAAGCTAGCTGCCAACGGGTTCGCCCGCTATCGGGGTCTTAACAAAATTACCGCCTGCAAGGGTAAAGAATGCGATGATTTTTCGGGAATTTTTTTGCAGGGGTTTAAAAGGTAAAAACTTCTCACGGTTTTCAGGACTTTTCCTGTTGGTTATACGGCAAAAGGTTACCTGGGCGTGCAAAATTTCAAGTTTCTCCGAGCACTTCTAGAAGTAGGTTAGAATTTGTTATACATATATCTAGTCACAAGTCAGTTTCACATAGCTGGCTGTATAGTATATTAGGACTACGCCTTCGGCTCGCTGGGGGCTACGCCCACCCCAGGGCCCCTCATTTGTGGTGTTGGCCAATTTCGGGGATAAGCGGAATTCAGTGACGGGTAATATCTGAGAATTATACTAGGGTCTGGGTGTTTAAATTAGGCCTAATTTATTGAAATTTTATTTATTAATCCAATTTTTGACTTTAATGACATTTTACTGCTTAACCGTTAGAGATACGAGAAAAAGTGACTGGACCTTTCTCGTCGGAAATTTAATTTTGTTTTTCGTTTGTGCCCTCAGATTTGATCTACGACCTATGGTTTAGTCGGTACAACGCTTGGAATAAAATGTCTGCACTGGTGGGGAAAAGAGCGATTTGGTGATTGGTAAAATTCGGACATGAGGTATGCCAGGAAATTCCCTGGGGGGGGGGGTTTAATGTTACCGGGGGGTTAATATTTCAGGAGGTTTAATGTACTCAGGAGCTTATCTGGTCATACCAGGAAATCCGGGGGGTTAATGTTACCGGGGGGGTTAACACATCAGGGGGTTTAATGTACTCAGGAGGTTATCTGGTCATACCAGGAAATCCCGGGGGGGGGGTTAATGTTACCGGGGGTTAATGACACAACTTGGACTTATTTTAGAGGGTGTTGTGTCTGTGAACATAATACAAAATTCACTCTGTCCCTATCTACTATTGACGCTTACTAACGTTCAGCCAATATCTAATGTGGGGTGTAATCACTCGTTAACTGGATTAGCGGGGGTATTCGGGGAAAGTTTATGTCTGAGCATCAGTTAGGGATCTTGGGGTTAAAAGAAGACCCATTTTATCGAATTTTTCCAGATTTAACCAAAGTTTTGACTTTAAGGGCATTTTGCGGCCAAACCGTTAGAGATACCGAAGAAAAAGTGACTGGACCTTTTCTTGTCGAAAATTTGATTTTGTCTTTCGATTATGCCATCAGATTTAAGCTACGACCTATAATTTAGGCAGTACAGAGCTTAGGACAAAAGACTGCACTGGGCAGTTTAAAAATATCACGTAAAACATAAAAATCAATACTTTAAAACGCGTTATGCGGCCAAAACCGTTGAGGATAGGGCAAAATGTTACTGGGCCTTTTTTGTAGATCACATTATTTGCTAAATCCTGGTGAAAATTTGGTTTGAGCTACGACCAACCGTTTAGCCGCTATCAAGCCGGAATGTAAATTTGTAGGCGAAAATTTCAAAATCTTTTCATTTATCGCATTTTGCGGCCAAACTAATGGAGATAGAGTTAAAAAGTCACTAAAACTTTTATGTAGATCACTTCATTTCCTATATCTAACCTTTGTTTTATTTTGCCCTCCGACCAACAGTTTCGCCGCTATCGACCTCAAAAACAAACTTTTCACGTAAATATTTACAAAAGAAATTGCACATAATCACGTTTTTTCGGCCAAACCAATAGAGATAAAGCAAAAAGTCACCAAAACCTTTTCTGTAGATCGCGCAATTTGCTAATTTGATGGTTCAAACAGATTTGAGCTACGACCAACGGTTCGGCCGCTATCGGGCTCTAAATATTATTTTTATCGAAAAAATCTCTGGAATTTCAAATGTTCGAGCGTTTTGTCGCTTAACCATGGAAGATAGAGCAAAAAGTCACTGGACCTTTTTTGTAGTTCACCTCATTCCTGATTATGAATTTTTCGTCAGATCCGAGCTAGCTCCAACGGTTCGCCCGCTATCAGGCTTACAAAAAAGGGCCCTGAAAGGGTGAAAAATGCATGAATTTTTCTCGAATTTTTTTTGAGGGGTTTAAAAGTAAAAAAGTCCGGTTTTCAGACTTTTCCTCCGGGTCATATTGTGAAAGGTACCTGCGTGCCAAATTTCTAGTTTCCAGCACTTCTAGAACTATGTTAGAATTTGTATTCTATCCATCAGTCAGTGAGTGAGTTACACATGCGGCTGTATAAGTATTTAGATAACCGTTAGAGATACGACAAAAAGTGATCTGCACATTTCTTGTCAGAAATTTAATTTTGTCTTTCGATTATGCCATCAGATTTAAGCTACGACCTATAATTTAGGCAGTACAGAGCTTAGGACAAAAGACTGCACTGGGCAGTTTAAAAATATCACGTAAAAACATAAAAATCAATACTTTAAAACGCGTTATGCGGCCCAAACCGTTGAGGATAGGGCAAAATGTTACTGGGCCTTTTTTGTAGATCACATTATTTGCTAAATCCTGGTGAAAATTTGTTTTTGAGCTACGACCAACCGTTTTAGCCGCTATCAAGCCCGGAATGTAAATTTGTAGGCGAAAATTTCAAAATCTTTTCATTTAATCGCATTTTGCGGCCAAACTAATGGAGATAGAGTAAAAAGTCACTAGAACTTTTATGTAGATCACTTCATTTCCTATATCTAACCTTTGTTTTTATTTTGCCCTCCGAACCAACAGTTTCGCCGCTATCGACCTCAAAAACAAACTTTTCACGTAAATATTACAAAAGAAATTGCACATAATCACGTTTTTCGGCCAAACCAATAGAGATAAAGCAAAAATTAAGTCACTAGACCTTTTCTGTAGATCGCGCCAATTTGCTAATTTGATGGTTCAAACAGATTTGAGCTACGACCAACGGTTCGGCCGCTATCGGGCTCGAAAATATTATTTTTATCGAAAAAATCTCTGGAATTTCAAATGTTCGAGCGTTTTGTCGCTTAACCATGGAAGATAGAGCAAAAAGTCACTGGACCTTTTTTGTAGTTCACCTCATTCCTGATTATGAATTTTTCGTCAGATCCGAGCTAGCTCCAACGGTTCGCCCGCTATCAGGCTTACAAAAAAGGCCTGCAAGGGTGAAAAATGCATGAATTTTTCTCGAATTTTTTTTGAGGGGTTTAAAAGTAAAAAAGTCCGGTTTTCAGACTTTTCCTCCGGGGTCATATTGTGAAAGGTACCTGCGTGCCAAATTTCTAGTTTCCAGCACTTCTAGAACTATGTTAGAATTTGTATCTATCCATCAGTCAGTGAGTGAGTTACACATGCGGCTGTATAAGTATATTTAGATAACCGTTAGAGATACGACAAAAAGTGACTGCACATTTCTTGTCAGAAATTTAATTTTGTCTTTCGATTATGCCATCAGATTTAAGCTACGACCTATAATTTAGGCAGTACAGAGCTTAGGACAAAAGACTGCACTGGGCAGTTTAAAAATATCACGTAAAACATAAAAATCAATACTTTAAAAACGCGTTATGCGGCCAAAACGTTGAGGATAGGGCAAAATGTTACTGGGCCTTTTTTGTAGATCACATTATTTGCTAAATCCTGGTGAAAATTTGTTTTGAGCTACGACCAACCGTTTAGCCGCTTATCAAGCCCGGAATGTAAATTTGTAGGCGAAAATTTCAAAATCTTTTCATTTAATCGCATTTTGCGGCCAAACTAATGGAGATAGAGTAAAAAGTCACTAGAACTTTTATGTAGATCACTTCATTTCCTATATCTAACCTTTGTTTTATTTTGCCCTCCGACCAACAGTTTCGCCGCTATCGACCTCAAAAACAAACTTTTCACGTAAATATTACAAAAGAAATTGCACATAATCACGTTTTTCGGCCAAACCAATAGAGATAAAGCAAAAAGTCACTAAACCTTTTCTGTAGATCGCGCAATTTGCTAATTTGATGGTTCAAACAGATTTGAGCTACGACCAACGAGTTCGGCCGCTATCGGGCTCTAAATATTATTTTTATCGAAAAAAAATCTCTGGAATTTCAAATGTTTCGAGCGTTTTGTCGCTTAACCATGGAAGATAGAGCAAAAAGTCACTGGACCTTTTTTGTAGTTCACCTCATTCCTGATTATGAATTTTTCGTCAGATCCGAGCTAGCTCCAAACGGTTCGCCCGCTATCGGGCTTACAAAAAAGAGGCCTGCAAGGGTTGAAAAAATGCATGAATTTTTCTCGAATTTTTTTGAGGGGTTTAAAAGTAAAAAAGTCCGGTTTTCAGACTTTTCCTCCGGGTCATATTGTGAAAGGTACCTGCGTGCCAAATTTCTAGTTTCCAGCACTTCTCTAGAACTATGTTAGAATTTGTATCTATCCATCAGTCAGTGAGTGAGTTACACATGCGGCTGTATAAGTATATTAGACTCGCCTTCGGCTCGCTGGGGGCTACGCCCCCAGGCCCCCATAATGATCTTGATTTTTTAAGTATAAGCATAATAAAAACCGACCTTAAGGCAGTATTTTAGGTTTAAAACAGTTTGGTTTAATAACATCAGGAGATTATTTAGTCATGCCAGAAAAATTGCCGAGGGTTAATATTACCGGGGGTTAAGAAATCAGGGGGTTTAAGTTACTCAAGAGATTATCTGGTCATAGCAGAAAATTCCGCGGGGGTTAATGTTACCGTGGTTTAGGACATCAGGGGGTTTAAATTTACTGGATTAGTTTATCTATTTTATGCCAGGAAATTCTCTGGGAGGGGGTTAATGTTACCGTAGGTTAAGACATTCTCAGGGGGTTTCATTTACTCAGGATTTTATCTAGTAATGAATGGAAAAATTCCCTGGGAGGGGGTTTAATGTTACCGGGGGTTAAGACATCAGGAGGTTTAGTTTACTCTGGAGGTTATCTGGTCATACTAGAAAAATTCCGGGGGGGGGGGCTGATGTTACCGGGGGTTAATGACACATGGGCCTATTTTAGAAGGTGTTGTGTCTGTAAACATAATAAAAATTCACTTTGTCCCTATCTACTATTGACGCTTAGCTAACGTTCAGCCAATATCTAATGTGGGGTGTGTAATCACTCGTTAAACTGGATTAGCGGGGTATTCGGGGAAAGTTTATGTCTGAGCATCAGATTAGGGATCTTGGGGTTAAAAGAAGACCCATTTTATCGAATTTTCCAGATTTAACCAAAGTTTTGACTTTACTTTAAGGGCATTTTGCGGCCAAAACCGTTAGAGATACGAGAAAAAGTGACTGGACCTTTTCTTGTCGAAAATTTGATTTTGTCTTTCGATTATGCCATCAGATTTAAGCTACGACCTATAATTTAGGCAGCAGTACAGAGCTTAGGGACAAAAGACTGCACTGGGCAGTTTAAAAAATATTCACGTAAAACATAAAAATCAATACTTTTAAAACGCGTTATGCGGCCAAACCGTTGAGGATAGGGCAAAATGTTACTGGGCCTTTTTTGTAGATCACATTATTTGCTAAATCCTGGTGAAAATTTGTTTTGAGCTACGACCAACCGTTTAGCCGCTATCAAGCCCGGAATGTAAATTTGTAGGCGAAAATTTCCAAATCTTTTCATTTAATCGCATTTTGCGGCCAAAAACTAATGGAGATAGAGTAAAAAGTCACTAAAACTTTTATGTAGATCACTTCATTTCCTATATCTAACCTTTGTTTTATTTTGCCCTCCGACCAACAGTTTCGCCGCTATCGACCTCAAAAACAAACTTTTCACGTAAATATTACAAAAGAAATTGCACATTAATCACGTTTTTCGGCCAAACCAATAGAGATAAAGCAAAAAGTCACTAAACCTTTTCTGTAGATCGCGCAATTTGCTAATTTGATGGTTCAAAACAGATTTGAGCTACGACCAACGGTTCGGCCGCTATCGGGCTCTAAATATTATTTTTATCGAAAAAAATCTCTGGGAATTTCAAAATGTTCGAGCGTTTTGTCGCTTAACCATGGAAGATAGAGCAAAAAGTCACTGGACCTTTTTTGTAGTTCACCTCATTCCTGATTATGAATTTTTCGTCAGATCCGAGCTAGCTCCAACGGTTCGCCCGCTATCAGGCTTACAAAAAAGGCCTGCAAGGTGTGAAAAATGCATGAATTTTTCTCGAATTTTTTTGAGGGGTTTAAAAGTAAAAAAGTCCGGTTTTCAGACTTTTCCTCAGGGTCATATTGTGAAAGGTACCTGCGTGCCAAATTTCTAGTTTCCAGCACTTCTAGACTATGTTAGAATTTTGTATCTATCCATCAGTCAGTGAGTGAGTTACACATGCGGCTGTATAAGTATTTAGATAACCGTTAGAGATACGACAAAAAGTGACTGCACATTTCTTGTCAGAAATTTAATTTTGTCTTTCGATTATGCCATTCAGATTTAAGCTACGACCTATAATTTAGGCAGTACAGGAGCTTAGGACAAAAGACTGCACTGGGCAGTTTAAAAATATCACGTAAAAACATAAAAAAATCAATACTTTAAAACGCGTTATGCGGCCAAACCGTTGAGGATAGGGCAAAATGTTACTGGGAACCTTTTTTGTAGATCACATTATTTGCTAAATCTGGTGAAATTTGTTTTGAGCTACGACCAAAACCGTTTAGCCGCTATCAAGCCGGAATGTAAATTTGTAGGCGAAAAATTTCAAAATCTTTTCATTTAATCGCCATTTGCGGCCAAACTAACTGGAGATAGAGTAAAAAGTCACTAGAACTTTTTATGTAGATCCACTTCATTTCCTATATCTAACCTTTGTTTTATTTTGCCCTCCGACCAAACAGTTTCGCGCCGCTATCGACCTCAAAAAACAAACTTTTCACGTAAATATTACAAAAGAAATTGCACATAATCAACGTTTTTCGGCCAAACCAATAGAGATAAAGGCAAGTCACTAAACCTTTTCTGTAGATCGCGCAATTTGTAATTTGATGGTTCAAAACAGATTTGAGCTACGACCAACGGTTCGGCCGCTATAGGGCTCTAAATATTATTTTTATCGAAAAAATATTCTGGGAATTTCAAATGTTCGAGCGTTTTGTCGCTTAACCATGGAAGATAGAGCAAAAAGTCACTGGACCTTTTTTGTAGTTCACCTCATTCCTGATTATGAATTTTTCGTCAGATCCGAGCTAGCTCCAACGGTTCGCCCGCTATCGGGCTTACAAAAAAGGCCTGCAAGGGTGAAAAAATGCATGAATTTTTCTCGAATTTTTTTGAGGGGTTTAAAAGTAAAAAAGTCCGGTTTTCAGACTTTTCCTCCGGGTCATATTGTGAACAGGTACCTGCGTGCCAAATTTCTAGTTTCCAGCACTTCTAGAACTATGTTTAGAATTTGTATCTATCCATCAGTCAGTGAGTGAGTTTACACATGCGGCTGTATAAGTATTTAGACTCGCCTTCGGCTCGCTGGGGGCTACGCCCCCATCTCCCCATTTGGGTGTTGGCCAATTTCGGGGATAAGCGGAATTCAGTGACGGGTAATATCTGAGAATTATAAGGGGTTTCTGGGTGTTTAAATTAGGCCTAATTTTTATTGAAATTTTATTTATTAATCCAATTTTTGACTTTAATGACATTTTACTGCTTAACCGTTAGAGATACGAGAAAAAGTGACTGGACCTTTCTCGTCGGAAATTTAATTTTGTCTTTCGATTGTGCCCTCAGATTTGATCTACGACCTATGGTTTAGTCGGTACAACGCTTGGAATAAATGTCTGCACTGGTGGGGAAAAGAGCGATTTGGTGATTGGTAAAATTCGGACATGAGGGATCATGCCAGGAAATTCCCTGGGGGGGGGGGTTTAATGTTAGTTTTAACCGGGGGGGTTAACATTTCAGGAGGTTTAATGTATCTCAGGAGCTTATCTGCTGGTTCATACCCAGGAAATCCCGGGGGGGTTAATGTTACCGGGGGGGGGTTAAACATCAGGGGGTTTAATGTACTCAGGAGGTTATCTGGTCATACCAGGAAATCCCCGGGGGGGTTAATGTTACCGGGGGTTAATGACACACTTGGACTTATTTTAGAGGGTGTTGTGTCTGTGAACATAATACAAATTCACTCTGTCCTATCTACTATTGACGCTTAGCCAACGCTCAGGCCAATTTATAATGTGGTGTTGTATTCACTAGTTAACCTAGCAAAGCAAGTGCAAACCTGAATCTGGAACGAATTACACAAAATATTAGTCACATATTGGTTTAAAACTCCAAAAAATTGCCAATCCACGACAAATATTTTGCTATTTATAGCGTTTTCGGGCCTTATTGAAGGACATACAACAAAAAGGTACATGACCTTTTTTGTAGATCCCATCAATTTTTTAGTCATAAACATTTTTAATTTAAGCTAGAACTATTTGTTTGGCCGCTATCGACTCTAGAAACAAAATTCTTAAATACAAAATTAAGAAATATTTACATTTAATTAGCCGAACCAATGGAGATAGAGCAAAAAGTTACTAGACCTTTTTGTAGATCGCGTTAATTAGTGTTAAAATCAAATATTTATTTTGTGCTAAATTTAGAATTTTGCCTGCAATAAAGCCCAGAAAACAAAATTTCACGTAAAACTGAAAAAAATCGATACTTTAAAACGCGTAATGCGGCCAAACCGTTGATGATAGGGCCAAAAATGTTACTAAACCTTTTTTGTAGATCACGCGATTTGCTAAATCCCATTGAAAATTTGTTTTGAGCTACGACCAACCGTTTAGCCGCCGCTATCGAGCCCGAAAGTTAAATTTTTAGGCGAAAATTTCAAAATATTTTAATGTAATCGCGTTTTGCGGCCGAACCGATGGAGTTAGAGCAAAAAAGTCACTGGAGCTTTTTTGTAGTTCACTTCATTCCTGACCATGAATATTTTTCGTCAGATCGAAGCTAGCTCCAACGGTTCGCCACCGCTATCGGGCTTCAAAGGGAAGCTGCAAGGCCAAAACAGGGGTCACTTCGCGAATTTTTTTGAGGGGTTCAAAAGTAAAAAATTCCGGTTTTTTCAGACTTTTCCCGGTGGTTTGAGGACTCCAGCTACGTGTGTGCAAAAATTTGGTGTTTCCAGCACTTCTAGAAGTGGGTTAGGAATTTGGTATACCCTATCAGTCAGTCAGTCAGTCAGTCAGTTACATATGCGGCTGTATATAATATAGGACTCGCCTTCGGCCTCGCTGGGGGCTACGCCCCCAGGCCCCCATTTGGGTGTTGGCCAATTTCGGGGATAAGCGGAATTCAGTGACGGGTAATATCTGAGAATTATACTAGGGTCTGGGTGTTTAAATTAGGCCTAATTTATTGAAATTTTATTTGTATTAATCCAATTTTTGACTTTAAATGACATTTTAACTGCTTAACCGTTAGAGAGATACGAGAAAAAGTGACTGGACCTTTCTCGTCGGAAATTTAATTTTGTCTTTTCGATTGTGCCCTCAGATTTGAATCTACGACCTATGGTTTAGTCGGTACAACGCTTGGAATAAATGTCTGCACTGGTGGGAAAAGAGCGATTTGGTGATTGGTAAAATTCGGAACATGAGGTCATGCCAGGAAATTCCCTGGGGGGGGTTTAATGTTACCGGGGGGGAGGGGTTAACATTTTCAGGAGGGGTTTTAATGTACTCAGGAGCCTTATCTGGTCATACCAGGAAATCCCGGGGGGGTTAATGTTACGGGGGGGTTTAAACACATCAGGGGGTTTAATGTACTCAGGAGGTTATCTGGTCATACCAGGAAATCCCCGGGGGGGGGGGTTAATGTTACCGGGGGTTAATGACACACTTGGACTTATTTTAGAGGGTGTTGTGTCCTGTGAACATAATACAAATTCACTCTGTCCCTATCTACTATTGACGCTTAGCCAACGCTCAGCCAATTTATAATGTGGTGTTGTATTCACTAGTTAACCTAGCAAAGCAAGTGCAAACTGAATCTGGAACGAATTACACAAAATATTAGTCACATATTGGTTTAAAAAAACTCCAAAAATTGCCAATCCACGACAAATATTTTGCTAATTTATAGCGTTTTTCGGGCTTATTGAAGGACATACAACAAAAAGGTACATTGACCTTTTTTGTAGATCCCATCAATTTTTAGTCATAAACATTTTTACATTTAAGCTAGAAGAACTATTTGTTTGGCGGGGCCGCTATTCGACTCTAGAAACAAAATTCTTAAATACAAATTAAGAAATATTTACATTTATTAGCCGAACCAATGGAGATTAGAGCAAAAAGTTACTAGACCTTTTTTGTAGATCGCGTTAATTAGTGTTAAAATCAAATATTTTATTTTGTGCTAAATTTAGAATTTTGCCCTGCAATAAAGCCCAGAAAACAAAATTTCACGTATAAAACTGAAAAAATTCGATACTTTAAAACGCGTTAATGCGGCCAAACCGTTGATGATAGGGCAAACAAAATGGTTACTAAACCTTTTTTGTAGATCACGCGATTTGCTAAATCCCATTGAAAAATTTGTTTTGAGCTACGACCAACCGTTTAGCCGCTATCGAGCCCGAAAGGTAAATTTTATAGGCGAAAATTTCTAAAATATTTTTAATGTAATCGCGTTTTGCGGCCGAACCGATGGAGTTAGAGCAAAAAGTCACTGGAGCTTTTTTGTAGTTCACTTCATTCCTGACCATGAATTTTTTCGTCAGATCGAAGCTAGCTCCAACGGTTCGCCCGCTATCGGGCTTCAAAGGGAAGAGCTGCAAGGCCCCAACAACAGGGGTCACTTCGCGAATTTTTTGAGGGGGTTCAAAAAGTAAAAAATTCCGGGTTCAGACTTTTCCCGGTCTGGTTTTGAGGAACTCCAGCTACGGTGTTGTGCAAAATTTGGTGTTTCCAGCACCCTGCACTTTCTAGAAGTGGGTTAGAATTTGTATACCCTATCAGTCAGTGTCAGTCAGTCAGTCAGTCAGTACAGTTACATATGCGGCTGTATATAATATAGGGACTCGCCTTCGGCTCGCTGGGGGCTACGCCCCCAGGCCCCCATTTGGGTACGCTTGCAAATTCGGGGATGAGCGGTTAAATTTACGCTTGCATATTCGAGATAAGAGGGATTAGATGATTGTTAAAATTTGGTTAAGAGATTTGGTGATTGTTAAAATTCGTACATGAGGTTTCATGTTCCCCGCTTATCCGATTCCGAGAATCGTACGGGTCATATCGCTTCGCTAACGCTCAGCCATTTGATATGTGGTGTATAATAACAATCAATAGACATCGCAGAACAGTTAAGTTATGTGTTCGCGAAAATGACAAGAAGAATTTGATGGTAACTAAAGTCAGCGTTTATCATGGTTTCATTTTCCGGATTCACCCAAACTTTTGACTTTGAGAGCGTTTTACGGCTTAACCGTTAGAGATACGAGAAAAAGTGACTGGACCTTTCTTTGTCGGAAATTTAACTTTTGTCTTTCGATTCCGCCATCAGATTTTGATCTACGAGCTTATGGTTTAGCCAGGAATGAGCTCGGGAGAAAAGTCTGCACGGGTCAGCTATCTTGAATTGTTTAGTATAAACATAATAAAAACCGACCTTAAGGCAGTATTTTAAGTGGAACAGGGGGTTTAATGTCACCAGGAGACTATCTAGTCAAGGCGAGAAATTCCCTGGGGGGGGTGATTAATGTTAAGGGGGTTAGACATCAGGGGGTTTAAATTCGTCAGGATATTGTCTGGTCATTTGAACAAATTCCCAGGGGGGGTTAACGTTACCGGGGGATAAGACTCCGGGGGGTTATCTGGTCATACCAGGAACTTCCCAGGGGGGGTTAAGAGATTTGGTGACTGGTCAAATTCGGACATGAGGTCATGCCAGGAAATTCCCTGGGGGGGTTTATTGTTACCAGGGGGGTTAACACATCAGGGGGTTGAATGTACTCAGGAGGTTATCTGGTCATACCCAGGAAATCCCCGGGGGGGTGGGGGTTAATATTACCGGGGGTTAATGACACACTTGGAGCCTTTTTTAGAGGGTGTTGTGTCTGTGAACATAATAAAATCTTTCTCTGTCCCTATCTACTATTGACGCTTAAAAAACGCTA
Organism: Homalodisca vitripennis; assembly: GCF_021130785.1. NCBI lineage: Eukaryota > Metazoa > Arthropoda > Insecta > Hemiptera > Cicadellidae > Homalodisca > Homalodisca vitripennis. The sequence continues at coordinate 7,204 of NW_025780940.1, read as the reverse complement.
CAGTCAGCCTCAGCCAATTTCTAATGTGGAGATGTATTCACTCGTTAAACGTAGCAAAGCAAGTGCAAACTGAATCTGGAACGAATTACACAAAATATTTAGTCACATATTGGTTTAAAAAAACTCCAAAAATTGCCAATCCACGACAAATATTTTGCTATTTATAGCGTTTTCGGGCTTATTGAAGGACATACAACAAAAAGGTACATGACCTTTTTTTGTAGATCCCATCAATTTTTAGTCATAAACATTTTTACATTTAAGCTAGAACTATTTGTTTGGCCGCTATCGACTCTAGAAACAAAATTCTTAAATACAAATTAAGAAATATTTACATTTATTAGCCGAACCAATGGAGATAGAGCAAAAAGTTTACTAGACCTTTTTTGTAGATCGCGTTAATTAGTGTTAAAATCAAATATTTATTTTGTGCTAAATTTAGAATTTTGCCTGCAATTAAAGCCCAGAAAACAAAATTTCACGTAAAAACTGAAAAAATCGGATACTTTAAAACGCGTAATGCGGCCAAACCGTTTGATGATAGGGCAAAATGTTACTGAACCTTTTTTTGTAGATCACGGCGATTTGCTAAATCCAATTGAAATTTGTTTTGAGCTACGACCAACCGTTTAGCCGCTATCGAGCCCGAAAGGTAAATTTTTAGGCGAAAATTTCAAAATATTTTAATGTAATCGCGTTTTTGCGGCCGAACCGATGGAGTTAGAGCAAAAAGTCACTGGAGACTTTTTTGTAGTTCACTTCATTCCTGACCATGAATTTTTTCGTCATCAGATTCGAAGCTAGCTCCAACGGTTCGCCCGCTATCGGGCTTCAAAGGGAAAATCCTGCAATGGGCTCCAAAACAGGGGGTCCACCAACTTCGCGAATTTTTTTGAGAGAGGGGTTTCAAAAGTAAAAAAATTCCCCGGGTTTCCAGGACTCTTTTCCGTTCTTCTTCCCTTTCCTTTCCGGTGGTTTGAGGGACTTCCATTCCAGCTACGTGTTGTGTGCCCAAAAAAATTGTTGGTGTTTCCCCAGCAACTATCTTAAGAATGTGCGGCTTAAGAATTTGTATACCCTATCCCATTCATTACAGTCAGTCAGTCGTCATTCAGTCAGTCAAGTCTGTACAAATGAAAAATGCGGGGGCTGGTAATATATTTATATAGGACTCGCCTTCGGCTCGCATGGGGCTAACGCCCCCAGGCCACCCATGATGTAAACGCTTGCAAATTCGGGGATGAGCGGAGTTTTTAACAATTTACGCTTGCATATTCTCGAGATAAGTAAGGGATTAGACATGATTCGTTAAAAATTTTGGACATGAGGTCATAGCAAGGAAATTTCCTGGGGGGGTTTTAATGTTACCAGGGGGTTAAGACATCTGGGGGGGTTTATCTGGGTCATACCAGGAATTCCCAAGGTGGGGTTAAGAGATTTGGTGATTGTTAAAAATTCGTACATGAGGTTTTCATGTTCCCCGGCTCTATACCGATTCCGAGAATCGCTATCGGGGTTATCTCGCTTCGCCTAACGCTCTAGCCATTTTTTTATATGTGGTGTATAATAACAATCAATAGACATCGCCAGAACAGTTATAGATTATGTGCCGTGCTTTCGCGAAATTAGAAGACAAGAAGAATTTTGATTGGTTAACTAAAGTTCAGCGTTTATCATGGTTATTAATTTTCCGGATTCGTAACCAAACTTTTGACCCTTTGGAGACGCGTTTTGCGCGGCTTAAACCGTTAGAGGATACGAGAAAAAGTGTACTGGACCTTTCATTGTTGGAAAATTTAATTTTGTCTTTCGATTCCGCCATCAGATTTTAGCTCTACGAGCTTTGGTTTTGAGCCAGGAATGAGCTCGGGAGAGAAAACGTCTGCACACACGGGTCCAGCTATCTTGTAAATTGTTTAGTATAAAACAGATAATAAAAATACGACACCTTAACGGCAGTATTTTAAGAAGTCTGGCAACTAGCGGGGGGTTTAGATGTCACCAGGAGGAACTATCGCTAGTCAAAGGCGAGAAAATTCCCGGGGGGGGGTGATTAGATGTTAAGGAGGGTTAAGAAGGCATCAGTGGGGTTTAAATTCGCGTCAGGTATTGTCTGGTCTATTTGAATCATAAATTCCCCAGTGTGGGGGTGTAACGTTACTCCGGGCGGATAAGTAAGACTCCGGGGGGGTTATCTGGTACATGACCAGGAGACTTCCCAGGGGGGGGGGGTTACAGAGATTTGGTGACTGGTCAAATTTCCGGACATGCAGGTTTCATGGCAGGCAACATTCCCTGGGGGGGTTTATTGTTTACCACAGGGGGCGATTAACACATCAGGGGGTTTGAATGTACTCAGGAGGTTATCAAGGTCCCATACCAGGAAATCCCCGGGGGGGTGGGGGGTGTTAATAGTTACGGGAGGGTTATTGGTGTTAACTGGACACAATTGGGCCTTATTTTAGAGGGGTGTTGTGTCTGTGACCATAATAAAAAATCTTTCTCATTGTCCATATTACTATTGCAGCTTAACTAACGCAAGGCAGTTTCTACAGTGGAGTTGTCTTAACTCGTTTACCGTGAGCAAAGCAAGTTGCAAACTGAATCTGGAAAGATCTAACACAAATCATAGTCACATAATAATTTAACAACTCCAAAATTGCCACATCTACGACAAATAATTTTAGCTATTTATAGCAGTTTTCTGGCTTATTAAAGGACATACACACAAATAGTTCCATTACCTTTTTTGTAGTTCCCATCAATTTATACTCCCTAAAAAGTTATTTATTTAGATTTAAGGTAGTTTAGATAGACATATGCGTTTTGGCGCATATCGACTCTCGTCACAAAGTTATTAAAAAGATTATCTACGAAATTTTTTTTTTTTTTTGGTATTGTTTTGGTTTGGTTGGTAGTGGGTTGGGTTTGGTGGGTTTTGTGGTTTTTTGTTTTTTAAATTTTATTTTATGGTAGTGTTTTTTGTGTTAGGTTTGGGGTTGGTTTTGGTGTGTTTATTGTGGGTTTTTTTTTGTTTTGTTTTTTTTTTTGGGTGGTGTTGTTTTTGTGGTTGTTTGTGTTTTTTGTGTGTGTTGTGTTTTGTTTTGGTTGTTTTAATGTGGGGTAATTTGGTATTGTGTATTGTGTGGTTTTTGGTGGGTGTTTTGTTTGGTTGGTGTTTAGGGTTTTTGTTTTTTTGGATGTGTTTTTTGTTTTGTTGTGTGTTTTGTTGTTGTTGTTGTGTTTGTGGTTGTGTTTTGTTTTTTTTGGGTTTTTTGTTTGGTGAGTTTTTGTGGTTGGTTGTTTGTGTTTGTTTTTTTGTTTTTGGTTTTGTTTAGTTTGGTGTTTGTTTATGTGGTGTTTGTTGTATTGTTTGGTTGTGTTTTTTGGTTGTTGTGAATGGGGTGGTGTTTGGTTGGTGGGTGTTTGGGTTTTTGGTTTGTTTTGTTGTTTATGTGGTTGTGTTTGTTTTTTGGGTTGGTTTTGTTTTTTTGTTGTTTTGTTTTTGTTTTTGTTTTTGTTTTGTTTTGTGTGTTTGTTGTGTTTCATTGGGTGGTTTTGTTTGTTTGTTTTTTATTGTTTGTTTTTGTGTTTTTGTTTGTGTTTGGGGTTGTGTTTTTTTGTTGTTTGGTTTGTTGTTTTGTTTTTGGGTGGTTTTGTGTTGTTTTTTGTGTGTTTTTGTGTTTTTTGTGGTTTGTGTTTTTGTGGTTGTTTTTTTGTGTGGATGTTTTTTTGTTTGTTGTTGGGATTTTGGTTGGTGGATTAGGTTTGATTTTGTTTTGTTTGTTTTTGGTGTTTTGTTGTTGTGTTTTTTGTTTGTGGGTTTGTTGGAGTTGTTGGGTGGGTTGAAATTTGGTGGTGGTGTTGTTTTTTTGATGGTTTTTTGTTGTGTTGGATTTGGTTTTGATTGTGTTGTTTTGTAGATTGTGTTGATTTGTTTTGAATTGAATTTTGTTGTTGTTGTGTGTTTTGAATGTGAAATGTGATTTTGTAGTTAGTTGTTTGGTTATTTGGTTGAAAATTTGGATTATTTGTGATTGATTGATTTGATGTTGTGATTTTGATGGTTTTTGTTGATTGTTTGTGTATGTTGGTGTTGATTTAGTTAATAGTAGTTTTTTAAGTAGTGTTTTTTTAGTAGTGTTTGTGTTTTGAGTATTTGTTGTTGATTTGTACTAGTATGTGGGTCGGTTTGTATTTTGATGGAGCTGTGTGGAGGTATGTTGTAAATTTGTAGTAGTTGTTGAGAATAAGTAAATTTAATAAGTTGTTAAAAAGATAAAATATTATGAATTGAATAATATAAAATATAAAGATATTTTTATTAAATGGTTAATAGAATAATTATAAATATTATAAAACTGTAAATAAAATAGTAAATATATTAGTAAATTATATATTAAAGTTATAAAATATTTAAGGATAAAATATATTATTAAAGATATAGTATGGAGTTGTGTAAATAATAGATGAATTTGTATAACATAATAAAATTAAAGGTAATATGAGTTTATTATTTAAAAATAAATAAATATGATAATAACAGAAAATAAATTATTATAAATTTTATATTAAAATATGAATATTAATTATTTAATATTAATAAAAATTATAGAATAATTAATAAAATATTTAAATAATAAAAATAAATATAATCTAAATAAAAAATGAAAAATATATATGAAAATCATCATAATAAAAAATACCAAAAAATAAATAATAAATAACTAAAATAAAATATTTAAAAATATAAAATTGATAAATAAATATAAATTAAAATATTATATATTAAATAAAATATATTGATACATAATATATAATAATAAAAATTTAAATAAAATAAATTATAATTAATGAATAAATATAAAATAAAGAAAATATTATAAAAAATAAAATAAGATAATAAAATATTAATTTATATAATAATATATATATAAATTAAATAATAAAAATTTAAATAAATTATTAATAAAAATAATATAAAAATATATATTATAATAAAAATATAAAATAATAAATATTTTAAAATAAATAAATATTAATAATAAAATAAAAATAATAAAAATAAGGAAAAATATATTATAAAAAATATATATAAAAAAATATAAAAATATAAATTCATATATATATAAAATAAAAATAGAATAAAATAAAATAAATATTATATAATTTTAATAAATAAATAAGAATTATAATAAATAATATAAAATATATAAAAAGATAAAAAAATTTAAATATAAATATAAAATAAATTAAAATTTAAAATTAAAATAATAGAATTAAAAAAAATAGAATAAAATTATATAATAATTTATTTATAAAAGTTATATTAGTAATTAGAAAAAATAAATAAAAAAATATAACCATATTTTAATAATAATATAAAATTATATAAATTTAAATAATAATAAAAAAAAATAAAAAAAAATACGAATTATTATTAATAAAAATAATTAAATACTTTATATATAAAAAGATAAAATAAAATACAATTAATATAAATTTTTTAAAAATATAAAAAAAATTATAATAAGATATATTATTATAATTAAGAAATAATAATAAAAAAAAAATTAAAATTAAAATCATATAAATAAAATATAAACAAAAATGAAAATTATAAATAAATATAATATAGTAGAATATACATATAAATTATATATAAAATAAAATAAATAAATAATAATATTAATAATTATATAATAACATAAAAATTTTAAAATAATAAAAATAGATATTATTATAATAAGTCTCCAGGGGGTTTTCTGGTCATAACCAGGATCTTTCCCAGGGGGGGGGTTTAAGAGATTTGGTGAATGGTTCAAAAATTCGGACTTTGAGGGTCATGGCAAGGAAATTCCCTGGGGGGGTTTTAGGTATACCAGGGGGGTTGGGTGGGTTGTGTTAAACACATCAGGCGGTTGAATGTACAGGAGGTTATCAGGTCATACCAGGAAATCCCGGGGGGGGGTTAATATTCCGGGGGTTAAGACACACTTGGGCCTTTTTTTAGAGGGTCTTGTGTCTGTGAACAGAAAAATATTCCTCTGTCCCTATCTACTATTGACCGCTTAGCTAACGCTCAGCCAACTTCCGATAAGTCACTGAACCTTTTCTGTAGATCACGTTGATTTCCTAAAATCCCGTTTAAAATTTGTTTTGAGTTACGACCAAACCGTTTAGCCGGCTCTTCAAGCCCGGAATCGGATATGTAATTTTTAGCGAAAATGTCCAATATTTTTCACTCTAATCGGTTTTGCGGTCAAATCTAAGGGGAAATTTAGTAAAAAGTCACTGGACCTTTTTTGTAGGTCATCTTATTTCCTAACTAAAACGTTAGTTTATTTTGACCTATCCGACCAATGGTTTCGCCGCTATCGAACCCACAAAACAAAAGTTTCGCGTTAAAAGTTACAACAAAATTTACTAATCACGTTTTTTTCGGCCAAAAACCAATCGAGGATAGGGCAAAAGATTACTGGACCTTTTCACTGTTAGAGCGCGCTATTTGCTAATTTGATGGGTCAATCAGATTTGAGCTACGACCAACGGTTCGGCGCTATCGGCTTGGAAAACATTCTTTTTATCGGAATAAATCTCTGGGAATTTCAAATGTTCGAGCGTTTTGTCGCTAACCATGGAAGATAGGGGCAAAAATTTCATTAGGACCTTTTTTGTAGTTCACTTCATTCCTGACCATGAATTTTCCGTCAGATCGAGCTAGCTCCAACGGTTCGCCCCGCTATCGGGCTTACAAAAAATGCCTGCAGGGGGTTGAAGAATGCGCGATTTTTTGGGAAAATTTTTTTGAGGGGTTGAAAAATGAAAAATTCTCACTTTTCGGGTTTTTCCCTGGTGGTTTACACGGGAAAGTTCTGTGTACCAAAATTTCAAGTCTCTTACTCTTTCTGGAAGTAGGTTAGAATTAGTATACGTGAAGTCAGTCAGTGTTGTTGTATATATATTAGCAAGAAAAATGTAATTCTACTACAAGAATTGCGAATAATTTCAATGACGTAATGGGAAAAAATTTTTGAAAATAGTTGCATATTATTTACTTATAGGGCAAAAATGCATATAAACTAAGATGTTTATTAGTCATACAGATATTGAAGTTTGCTGGTTTTAAATCCGCTAAACGAGAGCGTTCAAATGGGACACATCGTCAAAGACGTTGGTTTTGCATCCGAGAGTTTGGTTCAAA
>NW_025780939.1:0-45780 GCF_021130785.1 Homalodisca vitripennis | reverse complement strand
CTTGGTGACTCTGCCAACTACGCAAGCGGTGTGTACTTCCTGGAGCTCATTTGTTTATACTTTGGTAAGCAGCTGACTTGCCTTTATACCACAACTCGGTTTTCTGGACCGGTGTTATGGCAATGCTTACTCCGCTTTGTGGCAAGCCTGGTCGTGCGCATTCGTTGCCACCTATGCCCTGTGTGGCCACGGTTTACCCAACCAAGGACGTTTACAATTAGTGGCGCCTGATCCAAGGGTTGCAGGATGCAGTGCTGAAGCACTCCCACACAAGCTTGGATCGAAATTCGCTGTTGGAGTCAAGAGCTTTTTAAGAGCTGCCTGACTGTCTGACATTATGCAGATGTTCTTTCCTTGGTACCCTCTGGTGAGGCCTAGGTTGGCACAGGCCAGGATACCATAGAGTTTCGCTTGAAATATGGAGCAGTTCCGTTCCCAAACTGCCGCAAAGGGCAGTTCTAGGGATTGACTAAACACTCCATATCCAGTTCTGCCCTTAATAAGCGAGCCATCCGTGTACCAGACAAAGCTCTTTCTTATTGTTGGGATGTTATCTTGCGATTTCCACTCATCTCTGGAGTAGAAGGCAACAGAGAATGGCGTATTGAATACGAACTCCGTTTCTCATTATGTCTGAGACCATTTCGAGAATAGCGTTTGGGTTTACAGCTTCGGTGATGGTGCCGTGGCCCGTTTTTAGACGTGCCATTCCTCCACAAGTCAGCAACCATCAGCCGATAAGCTGACTTACGCGCTTCAGCTTTTATATAGACATCAAGAGGTAGAAGTCCTAAAGCCACCTCGAGGGTCGCTGAGGGACTGCTCCTAAATGCTCCGGTCGCAAAGATTGTGCCAAGCCTTTGTAAGCTTTCGAGCTTGGATTTAGCAGTTACCTGATTCACCTTTGTCCAGCAGACTAATGAACCATAAGTCATTTGAGGCCTTACAACTGCTTTGTAAAGCCATAGTGCTATATGGGGTTTTATGCCCCATGAGATTCCTGCAAGTCTCCTGGGACGTCATGAGCGCCCACTTTGCTTTGTGCAGGATATTGTTAAGATGATCATTCCACGTAACCTTATGGTCTAGCGTCAGTCCTAAATATTTGACTGTCTTTGACCACTCAAGCTGTGTGGATGCGAGTTTCAGCCTGGGAAAGAGACTCTAGGTTCTTTTTCCTAATGAATGGTACAAACTACTGTCTTAGAGGGATTTACTTTCAATCCCTCTTCCATGACACCAGTTGTGTACATGTTGAAGGTCGGTATTCATGATATCAACAACAACATTTGTATGTTTTCCCTGTACCATAAGGACTATGTCGTCTGCATATCCTTGGACATAGATTCCATTGTTGTAAGGATTCTACTTGAGTAAGGTCCTCAAGTAGACCATCTACTACTAGATTCCACAGTAGAGGTGACAGGATGCCTCCTTGAGGGCATCCTTTTGTGGGTGCGATCACAAGCGATTCTTCATTGAGATCGGCCCTGATCCGTCTGGAGCACAGCATGGCCCTAAGCCACCGGCACAGAGCTGGCTCGAGGCCACGTCGCTGTGCTCCACTTACCATCGCAGTGAATTTACCATTGTCAAAAGCTCTTCAATGTCTATGAAGGTGCACAATGCCAATTCCTTGGCGGACAGGCTATCCTCAATCCTACTGACTAGTTGGTGCAGTGCTGATTCACAGGATTTGCCTTGCTGGTATGCATGTTGGTTGCGATGAAGGGGAGTGTCTGAGAGAGCTCCCTTTCTCAGGTGCCTCTCCACCAGTCTTTCTAATGTTTTCAGTAGAAACGAAGATAAACTGATGGGACGAAAAGATTTAGGGACAGAATAGTCCGCTCTCCCTGTTTTAGGGATAAAGACCACCTTGTTGAGACGCCAGACTTGTAATATGTACCCATAAGCTAGGCTCGCCCTGAATAGTTCACATAGAAGGGTAAGGAGATTCTTCGGCCCTTGTTTGAAGCAGGGGCCGGAAAGATTCCATCCCCTCCTGCAGATTTGAAAGGTGGCAAATTTATAAATTGCCCATTTGGCTTTAAAGAGAGTGACAATCCTTCTGGCCATGGCCCAGCTACCACGATAAGCTCTTGACCATGAGCCTGCCTCCATGGTTACCAGACGTTTCCAGTGTCGTCATTCTCAAAGAATGCAATCAGGGAAGTGAGTCTCAAGGAGAAGTTTGAGGCTATCACTAGACCCGGAAGTGAATTGACCTCCCTGGGACCTTAAAGATCCCAAGTGACCGGTTGGACCTGAATGCTAGTAAACGTTGCAGTCTAGCTGCCGCGCTTAATTCATTTACCTTCTGTGTAAACTGCCTCCAGGAACTTTGTTTTGCCTTTTTGATTGCTAGTCTGTATTCCTGTTAGAGCTCTATGATAGGACTCCCAGATACGGCTCCTTTTGCATTGATTGTGCAGCTTCCTAACATTAGCCCTTTTGCGAGCGAGGTCCGCAGTCCAACCACTTAGTATTGGTTTCGACTCTTCCCCCGTCGCAATGGACAATTGTCGTGGAAGCTATTGATTATAGCATTCCTGCAGGTCAGAAGCTATCTGATCTATGTCTGTGAAGCATCGCACCCTTCCGCCTACCGATCCCAACTGTGAACTGAAGGTCAGACTTATATCCCAACCAGTCAGTCCTCCTGGGATTTTGATAGAGGACCTCTGCAGCCTCATCTTGCAAGTTGAAGCGGATATACCTGTGATCTGATAATAAGGCCTCTTCGCTTACGTGCCAATTATCAACCATTCCAAGTATACCTTGTGTGCAGATTGATATATCAATAACTTCCTGTCTAATTTCGTGTTACGAACGTAGGGCGGTTTACCATTATTACATATAAATAGGTCCCTACTTAGAAGAAATTGTAAAAGTGCCTCACCTCTGGGGTTAGTGTTGGTGCTCGCCCCATCCAGCAGAGTGATGGGCGTTGGCGTCACAACCTAGAAGTAGTAGTTGATGTCTGGCTTGTGCTTCTTCCACCCAGGAGCTCTAAGTCTCTTGATGGAGGGAGCTCCTCTGGCATCATATGGCAAGTATACGGAGCCTACAATTGTGCTCTGTACTATGCCTCCATTCTTCCATGTCAGTCAGTGTGCCCACAGTGAGATCTTTGGAGCAGAATTCGTTGAGGGTTAGAAAATCCAAGCCTCTCTTCAACAGGATACAGGTCCCGATATTCCTTAGAGAGGTACAGTAAATTAACTTACCTTTGGTTTCATTTAGGCACGCCACTCTCCCTTGGTGAAGCCATGGTTCTTGAATTAATGCCAGATTCAAATCCCTCCTGGAGGGAAGAACTGGCAGAAGGCTGCCGAAGCAGCCCTACTGTGCTGTAGGTTGATTTGTAGAAACTCGTGGCATTGTCCTTGACTGTCGAGGAGACAATTGAGACCTGCCAGAGTCCTAGGTTGGCTCTACAGTTTGGAAGCCTTCACAGCCTTGTAGCAGACCTCGTCCAGGAAACAGACGAATCCGTAACCTTTTGGATCTGGCTTGGATGGAAGGATTTTTCCACTCGTTTACATTTAGGTTGGGATTCTGCTTTTTAAACATTTCAAGTACTTTTCAGGTGTCTTCTTCAGAATCTTCGGCTGAGCTCTGAAAAACACCCTAGTGGACCTTAAGATGTCCTTACGCAGACCCACTCTCAGAGAGATGTCGTCTCCCAGAGGTTTTATTCTTTCATAACTTCTTCCAGCCAACGTTTGGTGTGCTCGTTGATGCAGGAAGCAATTAAAACACCTTTCTCTAGGTAGGTGCCCGCAAACGATGGAACGGAACCATCCTCCAGGGGTTGGATTTCTTCCATAATTGCGTCCTCGATGGCTTCTCTTTGCTCTGCACTAAGCTTCGCCTCCGGGTAGCCTTCGAGGGCTATGGCCATTTTGATCGCCGCGACCTCTCTGTAGGTAGCCTTGGGTGTGTGTGCTACCAGAGGCCTCGGGAATCGTGGGCTTCCGGCTTTTGGGTTTCCCTCCTAGCCTTCTTTGCGGGCCCCTCAGCGGAGGGTGGGGTGGCCAAGGTGCCTCTGGGGCGTTTTGGCCGACCCCTCCCCCGCCTTGGTACCCGCAGTTGGGCCCCGGAGTTGAGACCCTCCTGCCGTTCTAGGTTCTTTACCCTTAGGGACTTCAAGTATGAAGCAAGCAGTAGAGTTGAGATATATGTAATTCTCATCTCAGCTTCATAATATTGTTTAGTTTTCCAGATAAAAGAATAATTAAAATGTTTTATTCAAACTCATAAATACTTTTCCATACTGATAAACAAAATACAATGATTGGATACTTTAGCCTACAAAATTTATAGAGGAATATTATTTTGTTTAAATTTTAATCAATAAATTTAGAAATTTTTATATTTTTATGTTGACATGTACACATAATAGAAGTTATTAAATAAGTGGAAGTTTGAATTTAAATAAAATGTTTCATCGGAGTCCATCCTATATACTACAAAGAATTACTGAACTAGTAATGTTTGACGCAAATCAATTTGACGTCAGGCAACAGGAAAAGATCAAAGGACGAGTTATTAGAAAGGCTCCATAACACGAGATCAATGCTTCTGTTGAATACCAATACCACAAAAAGGAAGTACGTCAAAGTTGGTTGGTTTCCGCTTATTGTTATTATTGTTATTAAGATGTCTAAAAAGGTAGCGTAGTTAACATGCAAAGTGAGAATGTTAATTTGGGAGTGATGCTGTGGAATTAATATTAAGTTGTTGGTCCCTAGGTACGGCTATAGGTTCATAGCATACACCATGATCGGGTTTATTGGTAGGTAGGTAGGTGCTGAAATAACTCCGAATGAGCATTCCTACTTTTTAAAACTTACTTGAACTTAGAAGTCCTCAATTACATTTATTTAATATATAAACTATCGTAGGTGTATCAATCCAAAGAAAATACGTGCCATAACCAGCGTTAAGTATATTGCATTAGTTTCATGATATACAGGGTTTAACAAAAGGGTTTGGACTAGCAATGCGTTTTCAGAATTTGTGTGATTCTAAGCTAAAAATAACTTTTTCAAATTTTCCGGTTTGTTTAGCCGCTAGCCGCCATGTTGTGTTCATTATTAACAAATCATTATCTTTAAAAATAGTAAAGCTATAGACTCAAATTTGGTACATAGGTTTGAATAGGTAAATAGAAAAATAAAAAAGTGTTATTTTCTTTAATATTAAGAAACTGATCTCTGCTGAAAGTTTTAAAAAGTTAAATAACAAAGAACCAGTATAGGCATAAGTACAAAACTAAGCTAGATATTCGCAGAATTTTATTGCAATTCCAATGGTACTAGTTTCAACGGAATGCGTCAAAGTATAAGCGAGCACGATCACTTTAAAAAGTACGCTTGCACAAACTGTGAGCAGCAAACATTGTGACTTTTGATAGATATCACCTGTTTTACATTGTTTATAAAAAAAAATTAAAAGACAACAACTATTTTTAAATTTGTATAATAATTCTTACAATACTTTTTACATCGAAATCCATCAACGCATAAGCGAGTACGGCCATTTTAAAGATACGCTTCCAAAAGCCCGGAGCACCAAATCTGTCATAGTTGAGAGTTGTCAGTTGGTTGTTTAATTATTTAATGTCTCAAATAACAGATTGTTTAAATGTATTACATAGTTTTATATTTCAAAACACATATTTTCTGTTATTTATTTTCTTTCTTCGTATTATGCTGTAGGCTAGAGTTGTTCCTGTTATTAACAATCAATACGCACATATCGTTTACAACTATTTCTTAAAATTACTATCGGATTACTTAATATGAAAAGTACTTACTGTAAGAAGTAGATACAAATAAATTATCTGATTGTGTATAGCCTACTCCAATTCAATATGAAGAATTTCATATGCAAGATGTTAAAACAATAGCTTCTATGCGATGGCTTTTCATTGAAAAACTCCTTTGGGGTTCTTGACATTAACTACAAAGATATATTACCCGTCTTTAAGTACAATGTTTCGGGGTAAATTGTTAAACCATGTGATTCCTGAACTTCTTCATCCGAAGTTGCACCGAAAGACGACTCCTGAAACCTTTATTTATGTTGCTAACGTCAGTTTTTATGTGATGTATCTAGTCTGCTGTGAATGTAGGCTGCACGCGTTATTGGTCTGTTAGTCTGTAAAAACATCCTTTAATAGCAATCCCTTCTCTCATATTTCCAAGTAGAGACATTATTATTGAACTTATGGTTTAAATATTATTAGATAAGAATAAGATCAGTTGTATGTTGTTCAACTAAATAATTACAAATATAAAACACGCCCTTATAAATATAAATGGAATATTATCCTTATAATAACTCATTAAAATACAATTTTTATAATTTATAACTTTAAATGTGTAGTAGTAAAATACTTTAATGTTAATTTTTCTTCTGTATTTATTTGATATGAAACAGTACAAAACTTCAAGTATACGAAAGATTATATGTAGTATCTACGTGTTCCTTTGTTTATTCCTTACAACCAATGAATAAATATAAATACGGACATATCCTAAATCGAATTATACAAACAAATTATCTGTAATTTAACTTTAAATTACAATTATTTCCATCTATCAAGACAGAAGGGACATTAATTTTTATTATTTATGAAATAGATAAATGTAATTTTTGTTTTTCTGTCAATGTTGAGAACGTACTGACCTACAGACTTAAAATTTAGCGTGAAATTTGAATTATACAAGCTACTAGCAGTTCAATTATATAACCCACAGAATTCGCATGCAATATCATAATGAAACACATGGAAACTATTGAAACATCCATAAGTGATAGCCACCACGACCCCATCCGTAACTTGCAGTTGTCGCGGCATCGTTGGTTTTGTAGCGACAGTTGGTTTTGAAGCGACAAAGCAGTTTTACATACACCTCTTGCAATGCCACAATGGACTTGGCTGCTATACTCATGTGTTTGTGTTACCTTGAGACCATCCGTAACTTGCAGTTGCCATGGCATCGTTGGTTTTGAAGCGACATAACAGTCTTACATACACCTCTTGCAATGCCACAATGGACTTTGGCTGCTATACTCATGTGTTTGTGTTTACCTTGAGACCATCCGTAACTTGCAGTTGCCATGGCATCGTTGGTTTTGAAGCGACATAACAGTCTTACATACACCTCTTGCAATGCCACAATGGACTTGGCTGCTATACTCATGTGTTTGTGTTACCTTGAGACCATCCGTAACTTGCAGTTGCCATGGCATCGTTGGTTTTGAAGCGACATAACAGTCTTACATACACCTCTTGCAATGCCACAATGGACTTGGCTGCTATACTCATGTGTTTTGTGTTACCTTGAGACCATCCGTAACTTGCAGTTGCCATGGCATCGTTGGTTTTGAAGCGACATAACAGTCTTACATACACCTCTTGCAATGCCACAATGGACTTGGCTGCTATACTCATGTGTTTGTGTTACCTTGAGACCATCCGTAACTTGCAGTTGCCATGGCATCGTTGGTTTTTTGAAGCGACATAACAGTCCTTACATACACCTCTTGCAATGCCACAATGGACTTGGCTGCTATACTCATGTGTTTGTGTTACCTTGAGACCATCCGTAACTTGCAGTTGCCATGGCATCGTTGGTTTTGAAAACGACATAACAGTCTTACATACACCTCTTGCAATGCCACAATGGACTTGGCTGGTACACTCTTGTTTTTGTGTTGCCTTGAGACTATCCGTAACTTGCAGTTGTCATGGCATCGTTGGTTTTGAAGCGACATAACAGTCTTACATACACCTCTTGCAATGCCACAATGGACTTGGCTGGTACACTCTTGTTTTTTGTGTTGCCTTGAGACTATCCGTAACTTGCAGTTGTCATGGCATCGTTGGTTTTGAAGCGACATAACAGTCTTACATACACCTCTTGCAATGCCACAATGGACTTGGCTGCTATACTCATGTGTTTGTGTTACCTTGAGACCATCCGTAACTTGCAGTTGTCATGGCATCGTTGGTTTTGTAGCGACCAGGGCAGTCTTACATACACCTCTTACAATTCCACAATGGCCTTTGCTGGTACGCTCGTATGCTGGTGATATCTTGAGACTGTCTGCAACTTGCAACTTGCAGTGCGACAAAACCAACGATGCCGCGACAGTTCTGTCTTGCATACCCCTCTTATAATGTCACAATGGGCTTGGCTGGTGCATTCGTGTTTTGTGATACCTTGAGACCATCCGTAACTTGCAGTTGTCACGTCATCGTTGGCAATGTTGCTACAGGGTACTACATCCATTTCGTAATATACCACAATGCTCGTTGGCTACTGAAAATGTTGTAACTTAATTACTGCTAAACTTTTCAATGCCATTTCTAGAGAATTGTGTCATGGACTCAATTCAATTATAGACGTAAATTAACTTGTATCTTCCCTGAATAGTACATAGAGTATTAAAACAATCATATTCTAACACGAAAAATTATATTGGGAGTGAGATTATATATCTGTATCCATATTCTCACTGCAAATACTGTGACAAAAAAAAAACAAATGTAATACTCACGTTTTATTTGTATAAGTGTATAATATTGAAAAAAAACATAAATGTTCGTGTACTTTTCTTAATGATTGATTCATTTTTTCCTTACTGACTAAATAGCTTTTCTTTTTCAATTTTGCAAAGAGATAATTCTCAGAAATTTTAGTTTAAGAAACTTTTTCTAGTTGAGTTAAAAAAAATAACGACTCATTAGTTTTGAAAACCAAACCGAGACGGCTGTAAAAGCGTTATATAGTGTATTACATATTGTAGGAGGCCCCTGGCCACTTCGCTACCAATCCCAGCTCGATTTGCAAGCTATTATGACTTCATCATTGCATAATTCTTTATAACTATACTAGAAAAAACTTTAATTTTTAAACATATAAGACAAGAATATCGAATTGTAAGATGTCAATTCTATTCCTAGATATGTAACCACACCTACACTATACTACATTTAACTACACAAGATTGAATTAATATAGAGTTAAAATGTAGGTTTAATAAACGTTAGTAATCAACGTACAGTTAAAGTATATAAAAATATATCTGGAGTAACAAACATTAAGTTTCATAGCCATTGACTTTCTGGTAACTTAATAACTGAAAAGTGGTCATTTAATCAAGATAATTGTTTGTTTGGACTTCGAGTAGAAATCGAAACATTTATAAACAAATTAAAGAGGAGGAAAGAGGTCACCAATAACGCCCAATTGATTGAGATGCGTTTCAGCGTTTAGAGTACCCATCAGTTTTATAAATTGGATTAGTAAAATATTTGTTTTTGGGACTTTATTTCTCTCTTCAAAAATTATTTTACTGAATAACAAGCTACTGCAACTTTATTTTGATTAGTATTGGTAGTTAACCTTACAATTACATATTTATTAACAAAAGGCTAACTCTGGAAATATAGTATTGTATTTTTATTCAAAAAGAAAATCCGTAACACCTAATTATCTACCTGCCTTTATGTATATCATTCTTCCGTTATAATAAGGAAAGTTTTGTTAAAACTGGCTGAATTTATCAATTTCTCATTGCACATTTATTGCATGACAGGCTGGATTTTTAAAAGATGTTGTTACGTTTCATAACATTCACTGAAAATTTACGTTTTTACTCAAGATAAATATCATTCTAACATTCTATTCGTATTTTAGATTGTACCGATTGAATACTAAATTTATAGTTTCTATAACTATGAAAACATATATCAGTTAGCAATGCCCAGATGCTCGTCAGACAGCTTCGTCAGCTCAGCTGCTCACACCGGACCCTTAAGGGTCACGTCTCTAATTAATTAAGATTGTAGCTAATGAGCGTAATAATCATTCTAGCTATTATAATTACATCATATATTGTAATTGTTAATTTATACATGATACTTCATATCGTTATATTGATGTAATGAAGATAGAACGTTAACATAATCAACACTCACTAGTACGGTAATTTAAGGTATTAAACGTATTTATACTACTAAACATTTATTAAAATATTTGTTAATTGCAGTTTTAATACATTGATTACCAACCATAAATATGTTGATATCCAACAGAGTGTGGATTTATTTACACTTTGTATATATATATATATATATATATATATATATATATATATATACTCATGTTTAACTTATTACCTGATCAAATTATCTCGTGCACATTGTAGTTATGAACAAACTTCGGCTATCAAACTTTGGAATAGAGCAATCAAGATTATGAAGAGAATGATGGTTAGAGCTAGAAAATAACATAATCATCATTAAAGTTGTTTCTGCCTTTCGTTAGCAAATCAAAACTTAACGGCTGGAAAATATCTTATTATCCTCCTTTTTATTGATATATAATTAAGGAAAAATGTTGTATTATTAAATTCATTATATATATATATATATATTATATATATTATATATATATATATAAAATATAAACGCATATGTGACAGTTACGGCCAAATACAATATAATTGAATTGTAAAAAGTAAGGGCTCTGTGGTGTGATGAATTTAATAATACAATATTTTTCCTTAATTATATATAAATAAAAAGGAGGATAATAAGATTTTTTTCAGCCGTTAAGTTTTGATTTGCTAACGAAAGCAGAAACAACTTTAATTAAGATTGTGTTATGTTCTAGCTTTAAACATGATTCTCTTCACAATCGTGTTGGCTATATTCCAAAGTTTGATAGCCGAAGTTTGTTTATAATTACAATGTGCACGAGATAATTTGATCAGGTTATAAGTTAAACATGAGGAACGGATGCAGTGAAATTTACAATGCGCTAATACGTAAAGTTCTGAAAATATTGTTTTAATTGACGTCAAATAAGCAATATCAGTATAATGGTGTAGTCCTACTTTAGATAAAGTTCACTTCGGAAACATATTAAACGATAACAGTTGTTAATTAACACATAGTTTCGTATACCTTTCGAAATTCCTAGCATCATGTAGTGAAATATATTCTCGCAACACTATACAGTTATTGTATATCTTATTCATGTTTGTTTAGGTCACGTGAAAAAACCTTTACACTTCAAGTACTGTATTTTTTAAGTACAAAAATTATTTGGTTCCAACATAAATATGTACTTAATGATTACTCTAAACATCGTTCCTTCAAAAAACAGGTATCACAAATAGTGTCACTTTTGAATGAAATACAAAAGGAAAGAATTAGATGAGTATTGCTAAATAAGTTCTTTTATATATTTATTTATACACAAAATATGTTACAAGTTATAATAGTCCAAAATAGTCTCTCTGATATTGGAAGTAAGTTAACATAACCTAAAAGCATAATTTCTGAACATAAACCTTTATACAATGCTCGCCTATTCACGCATAGGTCACAGCCATTTGAGTTCAAAGCTACTTGGCCTTTTTATTTGTAAGACATTGCCGGCATCGATCTATGTAAAAATAGAGAAGACCTCTTTTCGTACATATCAAGCGGTTCATATTGATATCACATCACGCTATATTGCTATGGAAATAAACAGGCAGGTCTGATCGATTGTAATACGAATATGTATTGACTTTAGAAACCAGCACTTCCTTCTTATTTGCTTCACCCTTTTTGTTACCAACATTGTGAGTTCAGATACAAGGGTAGGTATTGCCAAAAAAAGCTACTTAAGAGCTGACGATAATGTAAAATATTTTCCATTTTAAAACTCATTGCGTTACATGTTGACATGAGAGGAATGAGACAACATTGCGTGAAGCGTGCAGGGCTGTTTTCTCATCACACGGTTCGCTGTTCGGTGCTGAAGTATAATTAACTTTTTAGGTTAGAAAATTCAGCTAACCTGTAGCTTCTCTTACGACTAACCTTTTTTGTAAATGGAGTATACTTGCAATTTCAATTCACGGCTCAGCACTAAACCTACTTATTGACCGTTTTAACGTTATACTAATTTACATATATAATTTGTTTCAGCGCAAGACCATGATGCCAAAGTTTACAAATATACAGGTAGGCCTATAAAGGAGTCAAATGCGTCTTAAGACATGTTAGCTTTTGCTCCTCCAACACAAAATCATAACCAGTAGTGATAGCTCACTCCTTTTTTGTCGAAAGATTAGACTTTTCTCTTTTTTCATATTTATAAGAATTTAATATTTCTTGATATTCACCAGCTCATTTTTCGCTTCTCTCATTTTTTTTGACATGTTATCTAACGAGTTCCTACATGGTAAAATCCTAATATTTGCCTAGCTTAAAGTTTCAGCCAGTATCTTACTTCATTGTATTCCTTTATAACTAAAAGTACTAATTGACATATTTATTCCAAGTATTAATACCAATGACCCTATAAACTTATTGAAATATTCATTGTGATTTTACATTTTTACCTTTGAGACATTTTCTTAAAAACTTCTTGCACGACAGGTTTTAAAATAAAGTATACGTGATAGTTTAAGCTATCACATTATGTGAGTTAGAATAAATAAAAAGTATATATTGCGCTTGAAACATTATTTTGTAAAACAAATAATTCGGTACAATATTTTAATGCCATTATGTCATGCCTTAGGATATTCATAAATAAAAATGTTGATGGAGCTCTACGGTGCTATTATTTATTTCTTTAGTTTTTTTTATGCTAGACATCAGTATTTTGTATTTTTTGTAATTCCTATCTAGTGGGATTAAGCATACTTTTATTTTGTATTATGTCTATATTAGTGTGAGTTCGAGAATTTCTTGTTATTTCAATGAGCAATTCCTATACATTAAGTAAAGTTTTTGCTATTAAACAAGAGTTTATCTCTGTAACTTAAGGCCGCTCTCAGATTATGTTCTTTAAAATTATTGTAATTTTAAATTCGTGTTGACAATGATATAAGCCATTCTAGTACTAATAAGGCATTTATTTCATAATAAATTAATAATACTGTGTTCATATAATAAATGTGTTGTACTCGTTATTTAACAAAACACGAGTACAACACACGAGTACGTTTTAAGTTTATTTATGCCTATTGAGTTGTTGCAGATAAATATTCATTTTATAAGCAATATTAGTAAATATTTCTAATAAATATTTGTCCTGCTGTTGACTAGTTATTAACACTGTTTGAAACCACAACCAAATAACCTTATACAGTGTTTAATACACTCTACACATGATTTGTATTCTTATTATTACAATTCACTCTTTAATTGTTTTAGTATTTGTAATCTTATACCGTCAAAGACTTTACTCTTGAGTTCTAGAGTCAGCATCTGTTAAAAGATATTCTGCTAGATCGAAACAGAGGACGTATATTAGCACGATAAGTTCATTTTTACCAAAATATTTATAATACAGTAATTCTGAACTCATATACCGAGAGTATTGGAATAGAGCAGGGGTCTCCAAATTACCGCCCGCGAGAGAGTTTCATTCACCCCGCGGTAGGTCACAACAATGACAAACCTATGAAATTCCTGTATGATATTCCCTGTTTGTACCTTCCAGTTGAACCCACAACAAAAACTGATTTGTCACTTAAATCTGGGCAACCTTATGGATGTCCAGGAACAGCACATCACTAACTGCAAATGTCGAGATACTGGGGCGCAAGGGTGATTCGATGGGTCTAATCTACTGCCGTAGATGACAGTTGGAAATGGTATGGTTCGTTCCCTAAGAGTCAAATGTAATTTCCAGCCGAGACATAAGGGTGTGCCACCCCCTGCTTGCTTTGCCTGGGGTAACACCAAACTACTCAAATTTTGTTTTGCATAAACTAATTTTAAAACAACAGAACATTTTATATTTTAGATTGGATATTTCTCCAAGGGAAATCTATATTAAATAATGAATCTCATCTATAAAACTTGTTACTTGTATGAAATTTTGTTTTTCTTTATGAAAACAATATTAATAGTAGCTAATACATATCAACTAATTTTGAAACAAAAATATTATATGACAGAACTCGTACGGTGGTGTCCTGCATTATAAACATTTAATGAGATTATAGAAGCTATTTATAATTACAATAAATCAGAGAAAATTTCTAAACAAATATAGAAACTTGTAATCTTTAGTATTTATTATACAAAAAGAGAGCAAACTTATCGTTATGAAAGAGTTTATTACGTGTGATATTTCATTTAAAGTTTTCAAGAGTTAAATTTGTATATGAAGTTACATTTTATTTCATTTATTTTTTCAGTATAATGACGTGCAAACATATTTAATACTTTTTAAATTATTGAAAACTAAACGCTTACTAAAAACGTAGGAGTTCTTAGCTGTACACATTTTGTGCAGCAGGATAGTAAACAATGATATGTCAAGACATGGTGTTGATATTTTTAATACTGAAAATAATATCACTTTTACAGATATGAAACTTGATAAAAGGTGTAATATGTGCAATAAATTCTCATCCGTCGGTCAAAATAAAAGTGTACTGGTATTTTTCCTTGAATGAAAAGAAAAAATGCATCATAAACTTTAAGAAGAAATTTGAGGTTTAGATTTCTTTTACGCTCAGCCAACAAGCCACATTTCAATTTAGCTGTTATTGATAGTATCACCTTTTGCTGAAACGCGATTAATCAATACGTGATATCGGTTTTCGACAGTATATGATTAATCTTCAGTTTTTTTTCCCCTTTCCTAACCTATATCTTAAACATTAACTATGTTTTTACAGTGTCCATAAACGTAACTTGTATCACGCCGATTATATACTCATAGATAATATTTTGGTTATTTGTTAAACAATAACAGAGATTCGGTTATATAATTCAATTTATGCTTTATTCAAATTAATTTAATAAAAGTAAAAACCTATGTTATAAGCCGAGATTAATATTTCTTCATATAATGCGGGTATTGAGCTATACTCACTTGTATGAACTAATTATGAGTTTTTAATTTAATTTTTTACACTATATCATATTATAAATTTACAGTAGTATATTTAAAAAATTTAGGAAACAAATTCATAACATGTCAAACCTAGTGTAGTAGTGTCGTGCGGTTATAAAACCTTTAATGAGCTTCTCTAAGCCATGTAAAATTACAAAAGACCAAAGGAAAGTTCTCATTAAATATGGAAGCTTTTAATCTCCGGTATTTCTTATACAAGTGACGAGCCAACTTTCCATGCTGTGACTGTTTATTGCGATAATGTTTCGTGCAAAGTTATTTTTTCAACAAGTTTATAACTTGTTTAATTTCTTACTTTGCTGACAAACTTATTAGGAACATGAAAAACTTAACTAAGTGAAATCTCAATTAATCTGACGATATTGACAGCGATATAAAATGTCTAATAAATTGTACAGAATGGATAGTTGATTCATTTTAAGGGGAGCAGGACTAGCTAAAGGTTTTTACTATTTGACTCAATAAAAGCACAAGGAACATTTAATTTTTGACTCACTAATAGACCTACATTGTTATTTTTTTCACTAAAGCTCTATGACCACCTTTTAACATGAGCTATTCTAGAAATAGTTCTCAAAAGTAAAAATATGTTTAGTAATACGTGTCAAAAGATTTAATCTTTTCTTACTTAACTGCATCAAATTATAATGTATTAGTCAATACAAATTCCACGTTTCTAAACTTGTATTGGGTCTTTATAAAAAGATTCTGATAATTGCATAAGGATATAGCAAATAGATTCTGACAAAATTTTTATTAATAATAACTAATTACATTTATTGCAAATAGAAAAAAAATTATATTTTTACTTTTGATAACAATTTCAAGAAAATTCGCGGTCAAAAGTGTATAAGTAGCCGTTGAAACTACAGCAAAGACTGCAAAAATGTACGTCGATCAATGACTGAGGAAAATGACATAAAGTAAAAACGTTTCGGCCAAACCCTCGTTTTTTCATAATATATTTATTTGTATAATGGGGAAAAATACGTGCACAAATGCATGTGCAGTTATTTCATATTTTGCAATCACAACAAACCACTGTAATACGAGTATACTGTGACTTATAAGCCACTTTCGTAAATCAATTTTGAATACCGTACTACCCCTATTGTAAGTCAATTCTAATGTAATACGATTATGTACACCGTACTTAACCTAAAGCATTTACTGATTTACTTCCCACATCTCTAATATCATTTAAGTAACCATTTCAAATTAATTTATTATACATTTAAAACTCTATGTTTAATGTACTTCAACATAACAATGTTCAAAATATTACACAGGCTAATGTTAGTATTTACACCAAAATATTGTAAAATAATTATATATCAAAATCTTGGTACAACTTATGTGTATATATAGTTCTCTCACTCATACTCTTTATTGGCGGATGACGCTGGAGAATTTTATAACTCATGTGTTTCCGTTGTATCTGTATCGAAAGGATGCAAAGCACTTGTCTTCATCGTCTTCGTTGCCGACGGGAGGTGAAATGTAGCTAAACTTAACATTTTCATTGAATGAACCCTTCCCACCATAGCAATGTTCTGTGGAGAAAAACTCGGTTACTCCATCGTTCTTTGGAATCATCCGTAAAACATCGTAGTGCATTTAATTGTGCAACGGATGAGAAAATAAGAACACCTCGTTATCTCGATTACAATCGATAGGTGCCGAGTAATCCAGACATATCTCGCTGTAGTCTAAGATGTCGAAAAGGCGCAAATAGTTTGTTTTGAACGTCTTCGTTGCCACTTTTTTGGATCCATTCAGACGGAGGTGATTCCAGAAGGTAAGTCTGCGTTAGACTTCTGAGGCCTACACCAAGAGTAAGGTGGAATGGAGCTAAATTCAACATTCTTATTTAATAAATTCTTCGTACTATAGTTGCATTATTAGTATAAAATATGTTGAAATTTGCTTTACGATTCTAGAACTGCTACTACATCTTTCATCGTCCATTTGATTATCCATAGAACCTTACATGGTGTTTGTTTAGTATGTTGTAAATATCAATTTTATTCTATCTTTAAACCTTTTAAATATTTAGATTTATACCTTTAATGAATACGTAGTAAAGTAGTTTTAATAAAATCTAACAAGATTTTGTAACACTATAATTTCTATGATTTCTTTTATATTTTTAAATGGACTTAATACCAAAAAACCAATGTATTTAGTTAGGAATATTTTTACGAGAGTAAAAATTACGTTTTTGGAGGCTCAAGGAAGTCTTAGGATAGGCCCTCCAATACATTTTCTGCAATTCTGGATATGAGAGAGTCTGTGAAACTTAGACTAATGCAAAATTCAACCAAAATAGGATAAATAAACAGAGTAATATATTATTGCACTAGATGCTTTTAATGGTAGGACTAGGTCTTGTCATGGAATCGATTGTGGTTCCAATATAAATTCCATGTTTTCTTTATTCTTTGTGATAGTAATTGTTGTACTAAAAATACAGTAAGTACTTGTACACTACCTAACTTTACTAAAATATGAGTATGAAAGAAAATTATAAAATAAAACAGGAAATTAATTTTAATATTGAAAATAATTGAAAAAGTATTATAGAATTTCATATAGTACGTCAATTTTACTTACATATATTCTCTTTTCGATTAGTCTCTCTTACATAATGTAAACATATTGAGTGAATATTAGTATTTTAGTACGGTAATTGTTTTATTAATAAAACACTAACTATGGTTATTTTTAGCATCTGTTATAAATCATGCAGAACTATAGTATTTTTACCAACCAGACAACATTTTCAACATCAAACAAAAGTAAAAAGCTAATTATGGAGATAATGAGAGGCAATCATTCTTACAATGCAATGATGATGAGCCGCTCGTTCAACCGCATGATTGAGGTTCATTATTACAGAACAATTAAAGTTGTGAATTAACCGTGAACAATATAACCGGGCATACTGATAACATTATTATTATTATATGTTAATTGGAATTTACGGTTGATGTGTCACTAATTATACTTACTTACTTTAGAGTTGTTTTATTATTCAATTTATCGTATTTCCATTAGAACATTTTTTTTCCGACTCGAAAAGTTTTACGACCTCATTTTTAGTTCGTGAATTATGAGAGATATCTCATAATAAAATTATAATTTATACGCGTCCAAATGCTTTTTAGATATTTTTGCGCTATTCATAAACAAACTTTTTTGTACTTCATTGTTTAGATATTGAAAATGGATATACTTTACAATAAAAATAAAAAGCATTTGGATGTGTATTGTCCATATAATAAAAACTCTAGGTCATTTTACAGTTGTATCAAATATTTTAAACTTGTATTATTTAGGCTGGTTTCATCTTTTATATTAAACATTTTAAAATATATTAATTAGTATAAAGAAAAATGTGAAGTTTCGCTTCTTGCCTAGTTTACACGGTCAGTGCTTTACCACTTTGCTCTGCAAACACAGGAGCAAAGGCCAGTTACGTCGTGTAGCTCGAGGCTGTGCTTTCCACTTTCAGTTTCAATAAGACCGGTGGTTTGGGTTACAGCTGGAAGGCAATGACTCGTATATTATAAGCCAATAACTTGATATATTTAGGGTGAAGGGTCACCTTATATTACCAGCTTCCCTTGGTTATACTGTTGTTACATTTAAAATGTTTTATGATACTATTTCTAAATACTGGTTTGCAACAGTTTCAATACTGTTTAAATTATTGTAGACTAAGATTTAAATGAACCTGGATCACTAACATTATATACTACAATAGAGGTTACTTTTATTTCCTTATTCACTAATGTAACGTTTTTTATAATGCAGTCCTGAATCACGTATGCTGATTTTTAGTATTACTAACAAACTCTTAATGACCAATAGTGAAGAAACAAGCTGGGACATTGATTATCATCCACACTAGCTGAAACGATTTTTAGATAGTTGTAACTGGATAACTAACGTTTTAAGATTGAATTGCAAAAATCCACCATTGGCTCTTCGGTCTCCCTTTTTCATTTACCACAAACTGCAGAGTAAATCATTTACAATACATTTATTTACATCACTAACTCCGCCAGTAAACCTTATAACTGTGTATGAATGAAACTCCCAATAATTTAAGAATATAACATTTATACAGTTTATAATATGTTTGGTATTGTCTCTGATATTACTGCAAGTACAAAAACTTGAAGGTAATTGTTTAATAACAATAGCAAATATCACTATAATACCTAAGTTAACAATTTATCCGAATGTGAATGTCAATATTTACTTGTGAAAAATACGTTTTTAAAGATTTTGTTTTTTTAACATTTTCCAAGGAAAGTCCTCCGGATGTTCTTTTATTAACCGGAATGCGTTCTATACCACTCAGACCGCCTCTGACAAAGCTGAAAATGAAAGCATCGGCAATACTGGGATACGTCCCATTTATTTCATGGGGGAGTAAAATTGTGCTATAAGTTGAATATATAAGAAAAAAGTAAGCATGTCCTGGTATCAATACAGTTAATGATTTGTGTTGAACTATTAAATACTTCAGTATTGCGTAAAAGTTTACGCAAACGGTTTTGTTGCTCGAACATTATTAAATAAGACAATCTTGCAGGATTCCTCTCTGCTAACAAAGTATTCCAAAGTCACTATACTATACTTCACTTAATAAAGTAACTATAGTGAAATTCTATGATTTATATAAGGATACAACATATTAAGTTAAAATTGAATAGTAAAGAATGTAAATTTGAATACATGTATGGAAAATAACATGTATGCATAGTTTCATCTCAAATACGTATAGAACCAATTACAGCTAGTAACTTAAATCTACGAAAATGTTCTAACACAATTATATATTTACATTTTTCAACATTTGTACAGGTTATCTTTTGAGTTTCCGAAGACAAGCAAAGAGGATGTGCACACAATACTCCAATATTAGTAGCTCTATAGAATAATATTTTTCAAGACTTTACACAGCGCAAAAGGCCTCTATATTCCTGGCCATCCCATTAAGCCTGATTTTTACAGAATTCTCATTTAGCAATGCATCATTCCAATTTTAACCTGGCTTTGTTCAATATAAATTGATGGTTTTACGCATTTTACTATTTGTGTTAATAATAATCCTAGAAAATTATAGAATATAATGATTCAAACTGACTAAAATTTTATCTAATCTCCTATACATTGCTCGAAAAAAGGAGAATTATCTGTCTATTCAACTATAATTCCATTCAACGAAGCTCCACAGACAACTAAGTAATTTTAATCTTTTCAGATACGTATAACATGTTTGATACGTACACCTAGCCCATTTTCACTTGAGGTCTGCAGTAAACTGTAGACAGTAGACTGCGGGTGCTATGCGCTACTAGTTACTGCAATACTTAATAAAATTCTTGGAAATTCTTGAAATTCTTGGCCTTTCCAGTACAAATTCTTGGAAAGACCAATAAATATGCTTAGCAATTTCGCACATCTCTAAGCCTTTGACAAATGTTTCTTCGACAATTTTTATAGCATAAATATTTTTGTTTCTTTTGTGAACTCAACTTAACATGTTTCCAGAAATGATTTGACTTTGAAGGAAAGGTGTCTTATATACTTCACTGTCGGCTACAGTATTTTCGAGCTGTCAGAAAGAAGAAACCTCTTTAAATTTCATGGTGTTGGAGCAGGTGGATCAGATGAACCAGATAATCTTGGAGACCTATAATATGGATGGCGAGAGGGGGGAGGAGTGAGAGAAGGGTTGAAGCACTGCGAAGACTGGTTATCCGATGGTACAGTGAAGTGCAATAAAAAAACAACACTTTCAATGTCTCCGGTCGCAAAAGGGAGTTTTTTTTTTAATAAAAAATGAACACCGTAAACAACTGATGTAATGGATTAATGGAACAAAAACTAAAGATTGGTTCATTCAAATAAATATTTAAAATAAGTTGTTACTTTAAGCGTGACCACGAGAAGTTGCAGCATTTAATACGGGAGTTGCCGCTAGATCGTCTTAAAGGAACTAACTAGAAATCAAAGTTTTATACCCCACTTCATAGAGTTCAATTGGCCAACAGGAGTCCGACACAGCTTTGGGAAATTTATGATAACATGACATGTATGTAGGAACACGTACGGGACTGTACACATGCGGTAACCAAGAACAGGTTCGAGTTAATATTGTAGTCCACTGTTGACTGTTTATCAGCTAGCTAACCAAATTTAACCATTCACTTTACCTCAAATTGACAAACTTAACAAAAATTGTAAATCATTTGGAAGCAGTGTTACTGAAAAATTTTTTCTGGATTTCATATTCAAGCGATTAAAACGTACAATGTATTCAAATAGGAATGTTGAGATAAAATCGGTACAAAGAATAGTCATCTATGTTGAAAACACCAACATTTTCAGGTTTACATTTTTTTTTTAATTAGAGTATATCATTTGGTAATTGTCAGGAATATAACGTTATCACCTTATAAAAATCCTTTCCATGTCTGAGTTACTAATCACGGAAAACATATAGTTTGAGTATTTATTGCATTATACTTCGTATTCATGATATTTTTAATTCGGTACATTTTGTACCCTTACTTTCCTTTCCCTATTGGAAGTTCTGCAAGTGGTGCTGCTAAAGGGAGGATATAAATCATGCAACAAAATAATATTGTCCTTCTTATATTAAAATTTCCTCATTATTAGGAATACATTCTGTTTTAAATTAACGGGTTACCATGTATGCTACAGTTCAGACTGTCAAATTTTATTAAGTCTTACATAGAGATCCGAAGTGGTAGAAGTAAAAAGCTAAAAATTTTATACTCAGCGTAATCAGCTCTATTCTGACAATTTCCGAACTAAAGTTCCAAATAAAAATTGCTACAAAATTTATTGTTAAAACACGTTTTTATACCTTCCACGAACAAAAAAACTTTAAATGTTCTCATTATACCATTTACGGTACTTGAATATTAATAACACCAATTAGTATTTTACTGCATGGATAAAATCGGTTAAGATAGATGAAAAGAAGTTGTAGTGTATGAAAACCGAATATTTCATCTGGTAACTTCACAAATCTATCCGACGCTTTGTACACATTTTAGTTACTTTATAATTCTTTAAATACATAAACTTTATTATTTGCTTGGTGATTCATTACGTGGTCAACTTGTTATTTTTATATTTAAAATATAAAACAATAGCAATTAATTAGAATATTTTCAATTAGTAATAAATATACAAATGTATCCCAAATTTTTCTAAAACGCATATTTAGAATAAATTGTATCTTATTATAATAATTGTGTAAATATTTCAATCTGTAACATTTTCCTTTTGGCTTTTATGTTTTAAAGAGCACTTTTAAAAGTCAAAACACTTTTTACGAGAAAAGAGAGGACTCATTAAACAGAACAAGTTTCGTCATGCAAGAAACAACTGCCGGGGATTAACAGCATTCGTGATTCATAGACTTCGTCTTTTTACTGAGTTTGCAATTACATAAAATATAAAATTAATATTAAATATTACATTTATTTGTCATAACACCTACGCCAATGCTATTTATTCTACTTATAGACTATACTTATAAATCTAAGTATAGGATACATATTACCTGTCTGTTGCCTATTTACATATTAAAATAGTTTCTGATATAAGATAATGTTATCGGCAAAGTGTATACCCAATCGTAACATGAGGCTAACTACATTTAGGCTAACCGAAATCAATCCCAAGGAGTACCTATTCCTAACAAAAGATAGGAGCACGACAGGACACGTGACAGACTAAATTTCGAACCCATGGGCGTTATCTCCACAACATCCTGGCGAGAAATGGTTCATAGCGTTATCCAGAAAGCTGCCTTAACCTTGCTACCGTTAATCAGTACTAAAGGTTACCTATAATAATGTCAGAAGGGACTAAAGAGACGTGGACCGTCAATTAACTCGATCTTACCTATTTATTTCGTCCAAATTTCAAGTCTGTAGCTAAATCCTATACCGAGATATTTCCCTGCGTAATAGGCTAAGCTCACATTTAGCCAAATTTCATAAATGGATATGCACATTTATTAAACTATACCTTGCTTACTAATAAATGAAGTGTCATCCAAATTTCAAGCTTATAAATAATTGAAATTCGAAATCAATCATTTCCTTAGTAGGCTTCCCTAATCCCCATCCCAAATCTCACAGACAGATATGGACAATCATCGTTGAATTCAATCTTACCTATGAAAATAATATTCATACTTTAGGTTGCCAAGATGTCCAATGTGAGTTTTAATCTATTTTGATTTAAAAACTAAATTTAATCAAAACCAAAATAAAACTGATAAAATAAGTATATTTGTTTCTTTCTAGTCCACAAAACTGAGTAGTTTTTGAAAAAGTGATATCGTTTGGATAACGTTCAAGGAAATCAAGGAAAAGTGTATTATTGGACAAAAGATGGATTTTTTTGTTTTTAGACTAAATTAGAAAGTCACAGAATATTTTCTTTCAAAGAGATTCATCCAAGATATTTTAAATTCAAAGGTGAATGCAGAAAATGACAAGTAGTGTAAGTTACTGAAACGCATAAATCGAGTTGGCCTGAAAGTGTATCAGTGTCGCTTTAGTAGGAAAGTTGGTCAAATACTTCCTCCTTATTCTTTGTCACAACCCTTGGTAGGTAACAATTCTACATGTTTGGTGGCAGATATAACTATTTATAGGAAAGGCGTACGTCAACCCTGTCACTTATTTATAGTGATTCTCAACATATTCACGGTAAACAATGTTATGAGACATTTTCCTTATATTATTGTGCTCGACCAAATATTTTTTAAAAATATTACATTACAAGTAGATATAGGCTACTTTATATTAATACGACTTGAATTCAAATCAATTATCTAGAATACTATGATATTTTTAACTTAATGTATCGTTAAAGTATCACTACAATAAAGTTATATTAGACATTTGAATATTAAATCTCCTATAAATATTTTAAAGTAGTGTAAATAAGTTATGTGTGCGTTTTATAGAATTTAACAAGACTGTACTACAAAAGTTGTTTTTTCTCGGAGAGGCCGGATTTATTAAACTGCACGACGAATAGTTTATGAACACAGTTACACATTTTTGTTTTTAGTACTTTTTTAGTATTAAAAATGAAAATATGTATATTAAGGCAGATATATTTCCTCCCTTTGCTAAAAAAAAAGGTTTTTTACTCCTAATTTTACTACTATTGAAATATATTAATAAGCCTATATAGATTACCTATATATATAGGTGCACGTGATAATAATAAAACTATGCAAGTGGGAGATATCTTGGCCTCGACCCAAACTGCGACTTAAACTTGTTCTCTACTGAACAACTCTCTTTGTTTCTCTAAAATCTTGTTCGCGTAAAAGAACGTCACAGTAAAATTAGGAAAGCTTGTATATAAGTAAGTATGAGGTGGTTTCCTTCAAAACTTTAGTCTGAAACTTTGCCATTCGTTACAAGAATTTATATTTGCATTTCATATATAAGGTATATGTCTATATGTATTCGGGGTGTAGTCTACGGGTAGTTAATTGATTTTCTTATTGAAACTAGTTTATTTCTTCCGAAACACCAATATCCTAAAAACCGTCTTTTCTCATAGAGTACATAATAGATATTTAAAAATATAATATTTACTAAATATATTAAATATCAACTCAATCCCTATGTTTCTATGTGGTTGATGGGGGTTATATATTAAGCTTAACCTTCATTCCGGTAAATAGAGGATACTGAGGGAAAAAAACTGACGGTAGCTTCGTTTCAGACTTTTCTTTCATTTGCGGGTGGTAAGTATGAAATGTTCCATTATTACTCCAGTATGTAAAGCCAAAAACACTTGTAAATGAGTAATTAAATTATTATCACATGTATGTTCTATGGTTCTTAGTAACTTTGGTTATAAGTATGATCTAAGTATTCTCGCTTAACCTTCTGGTATAACATTTGTCTTTTATTTAAACATTATCAATGCATCGTCTTAGGCTAACAGCTCGAGTCTGGATTATAGTCTCTGCACAGTCTTCTAGTTACATAAAAACTATATCAGGTTGCTATCATTCATAAGGTATTAAAGTGTAACACTGCGTTTTGAGGAATTTGGTTTCCGCCTCTTCGTCAGGTTTCTATTTAATCATATATATTTGTGCGTGTACCACTGGGATCTAACCATTGAGAGAGGGTGAGAGTGAAATAGATTTGAAAGTAGGTTGGCTAACAATTTTGTGACGAGATGTAGTGGTGTAACTAGGCTCAGGGGGGCGCTGTTAGATATTGGGGGGGTTGGGGTGGGGTAGTGGCCGGGGTGGAGGTGGGGAGGGGGGTCAGTGGGGGGTTTTTGTTTTTTCGTTTTGAAAAAAGGGGTTGGGCGGGGGGGGCCCCATCGGGGGGGGAAAAAAAGGGCGCGTTAGGGGGGGGGGTTGGGAAGGGGAGGGGGTTGGGATGGTTTTGGAGGGGTGTTTTCCCGGGGAGAGGGTTCTTTTTGGTCCAAACTTGTTGTTGTACTTTTTTTTTTGTCATTGGGGGGGGGTTGTACTGTTTTTAACATATCAAGGACCATATATAACCAATTAGCCTCTCCATATTTTTAAAACAGTATACTTAATGTAAAGAACAGTATACAGCTATTATAAGTATAGCATCTTCTCTACCAATAATCCTACTGTAAAAATGGATATAAATTAAGGGCCGTTGTGTATACTTTTTGTAAAAATATCCCAACTCGTTGTACTGCTGTTATTTGATATATTATAACCAACAATTCTGTAAATATATGAGACCGGATACAGCTGCGTCTACCTCGATCTCGTGACAATCGCGAGTAGAAGGGTTTGCTTCGTGCTTATACATAAATTCTCGACAGCATTATGCATTTGATGAAAAAAGTATTAATATTTAAGTTTAATTTTAGTGCACATCAGTAATTTTAGGAATTTTTATTACGATAACTATTTTCAAAAATTATTCTTCAATATGTAACAGTTACAGAAGTTACAAGCAATTCAAGTCGGTATATTGTTTACAAGTTAAACAAGGTAGGAGACGCCTTACCTCGTGTCACGTGATGGGCTTCACACAAATCATTTCATTTTCATAGTGATTAGATAATCAGAGGAGGTATTAATATAAAAAAATACGATTTTCATCTCTAAGGCAGATTAAAATATAAAGCGTATCGTGAGGCTTTCAATGATCCAAATTTGATGGGTTGGACAATGGACATTACTGTCAGGAGAACTCTTTTTTTCTTGTCTACGAAATGAAAGTTTTTTGATGCAAAATTAATTTAAAGCCTACAGACGAAGTATTGCTCGACATATCTTGCCATATGACACCCTATCATTTCTGTTCATTGAGTTAGATTTCATAGCAGTGGTTACGTAACAAACGTCCGGCTGAGGTAGTTTGGGAATACAGCGCAAGAGTGTGCTGAAATCAAATTTTCACTTATTAAAACCAATTTTACTCTATGCTTCCAAAATATTCTATTGACAAAGTCAACAAAATATTTTGTGATATGTATTGAGTTAGTTTCGCTTACATGTGTCAATATGCAAACACGTTTAAAATCTCATAAGTTTTTGCTTACCGTGTTTACAAATTTATTATCGCTTATTTTCTCGTTTCCTATCATGGTTACCATAAAACCAATGTAAGAATGTTTGCTGATGCTCAACCAATGATGCAAGATTGAAAAATAATGAAATGTAAGATTTCAAGTCTATAGATCAGTTTGTTTTTGTGATATCGTTTGGGACAAATAGACAAACAGACAGGAATGAATCTTTGTTCCAGCTTGTTAAATCATAATATACTATGTTGACCTAATTTTCTACCAGTTCCACACAAAACATATGACGCAAATTATCTCTTAGCCTGGTTAGCCAGCTAGACTCCCATTTTGAAGAAATCTAATCAAAAATGAGTTGATTAGAATAGTATATTGATGGATAAATCTTGTCTGTTTTATTGGAAATGAGACTACTACAGAAGAGCAATTCAGAATATGATCTACTCAGACGTGCTAACGGTGAAAATCAGTCGGTTTTTACGAACCTTATTCAATTTAATTAAACACGTATTACTATTTATTTTGTTGTAATGATATTTAAAAACAACTACCCATTGCCCCATATTTTTTAATTTCAAACCGTAATAAACTTACATACAATTAAATTTAATCACCTTCAAAGTACCGTCCTTGAGGCGCGTAATGCACTTTATTCCAACGCTTTAATCCATGACTGGAAACATTTCTGGAAGGTTTCTTTCGGAAGGGCCTTTATCTGCCCGGTTGTGGCCCTCTCCGTGTCACGAATGCTGACAAATAATAAAATCTTTTACTTTCGGCGCACTTTTTTATTTTTGGGAAACGCCAGAAGTCACATGGTACAACCTGTTAATAACATTAGTATTGGCCTTATTTTTGTTTTCGGGAAGAGAAGACAGAGAGGTTTGTGCTACCAAACCAGATGTCGCATGGTGCAAATGTAAATCAGCTTATGTACAATTGTTGAAATTACTAATCCTACGTCAATCTATATAAAACTATACTAAAAACTATATACAAATGTAGAATGACGATAGTGGAGGTTTCATTGAAATTTTTCAGAGCACAGATTTGTGAAGCTTTTGTTTGCAAATATATATATATATATATATATAAAATATATATATATATATATATAATATATATATATATATTTATATATATGTATATACACACCGCTGCAAGAGTTTTAATGTCAAATTGTAAGTTTTAAGAATGTAATGAATTCCAGTTTTTGAAATGTAGTTAAATATATTCATTGTAAGGTTTAATATTAAAAGATATTTATAGCTTGAGGCATGCAGACAAGTAGGCTATTATTCTTGGAGGAGCCATTTATATGACAAATTTCTTGGAAATAAATTAATTCGATTCAAAATATATACACAATGTCACAGGGTTGGCATAGCTAAAACATTAAAGAGGACAAAAATAAAATTAGAACACGGTTTTCCATATCCTTAGAAACACTGGAATTAAATGAGGTTTGTGGAAATATGCTACTGCAGATGTATTACAATGAGAAGCGGCTGCACAACAGAGGATCTCGGTAATTAAGTGCAAACCCAGCAAAGTAGGTCAAACACCACAACCAGGACTAATAAACAATGCAAATCTTTAATGGTGATAAATTATCACTCTTAAGAGCCAATCCAAATTACCTTATTTGTATAATCCTACAACTGAACATAATTTTGTTATATCTATTTTTTATAACTTTACATCCTATCAGTGCTAAATAGTTATGCACACTCATAGAAGTAATCTATTGTTCTGTGCCTTTCTTAGGTATAGTGACAGAGTAATACATGTACCTTATATCTGAGATGATGTTTAGTGTATGAAAAAATATTAATTATTTCAAGAACTTTAAAACATTTATTTTTAAATTTTAATACCAAGTTATTGACATTTAAACTGTAAGAACAAGTATGTATGAAATAATGTTTCACTCTATGACAATAGAACTTCTCTTGCCAATTAACTTTATAGCATTTAGTAACATACTTTTGTAAACGCAGCTATGAGAAATAAATAGTCGTAATATAAATCAATTCAGCGTAAAAATCATCACATCGACACTTTTGTCTAGTTCAGACATTTGATCATTTCTAATATTGATGTGGAGGGGATGTCAGAGTAGCATATGCACGTGCTTTTATGCTCCATCAATTTTGTTAGATTATGGTGGTAATTCTCTACCTTCTGCATTGGACTTTGGACTAAATGACAGAATAAGGTTTAAAGTGTTCGGAGGTAAGACTAAAAATAGCTGTTTTTATTGTATATCATCATTACAGAGATAAAACGAGAATGTGTCGGGTCCATCCAAGGTCCATCATAGTAAATTCTGTGAGCTACCGGAAGCGACAAGATGTCCTCAGTAGTAAGAAGGAACTAAAGGGGAACCCAGTTACTCCTAGTTAGGGAGGACTAGACCCTCCATCGCGGACCACGGTGCGCGCAACGTCTGGACGCTAGACGGGAGGTTCAACTGGGTCTCCGCTAACAACAAAAGAGGCCGAGCTACGTAACGATCGACTATTGACCTGCTCTCTTTCTCTCTCTCCTTCTGCTAATATAATTTCTTCCCTAGGAGGGCCGTTGGGATGTCGGCAACTGATAGTTATTCCGACCAGGCTACCCCTACAAATTCTCTTCGTGATAACGTTAAACTGCTCGTTAATGAATTATCTTCCTTTCATAAACAATTTAAAGATGCTCGTGTCAATGCACACCCGCTGAGGAGGCACATAGACGTAATCAGAGCAATTTTTCGGCCTCAAACATTTGATGTAATTTTAATATCAGAGTCATGGTTAAAGCCGAGTATTTCTAGTGTTAAAAATGGGAGTAGTGGTGTTTCAGTATAAACCAGACAAAAGTAAGGGCAAAATTATTACAAGGCTTACCGCAGTACTCTGCTAGGCCAGAATTTCTTTTTGTATATATTGGATTGTCAGGTTCAGATGCTCTGCTGTTGGGAGCTTTTTTTACCGGCCTCTTAAGAATGACTCTGAAAATGCATTACTAACACATTGGCCTGGACTGAATAAGTTGTAGGTACTTGTAAAAAGGTGTTTTACATCAGTCCATACGCTTAAGAAAACACAAAATTTTTTGCCCACTCACATAAAGCTTGTTCTCAAGTCACTTGTTTTCCCTCATTTCCTCTACTGCTGTACCATGGTAAATGACAAGACTGTCTCTTTGATCAATAGATTGCAAGGCGCAAGGAACAACCACATTGGTTAGTCTACGCTTTGATAGAACAGCAGTATTCTCATAACTGCATGTCATAAATGTGGAACTCCCTTCCAGCTTATATAAAATATTTGGAGAGCCAGGATCGGTTTTCTACGGCGGTCAAGACTTACTTATTGCAGCAATGGTCGCTGTCATGGGGCCTGAGAGTGACTAGGCTTGATTAGTAGCAGGAGGAATGAATGTGTGAGTATATGATTATAGCTTCTCTTTTTCTTTAATTAAAGTTTACTATTTCCTTTTTATTGATCATTTTAATTATTTAAAAAAATGTTTGTATATAACACTGTTTTCATGTTTTGTTTTTTTACATGTATTAGAAATATAATTATTTGTATTTTTAGGCAAGTAAGCAAGTGTTATATTTTATCTTTTTATATTTACGAAGAAATTGTTACTTTTAGTTTTAATAACCACACACACATGTATATATATATCTGAGTACATATATATACAGGGTGGAATAAAAAGTATGGAAACGCTTTCACTAATTTTGTATGGCTTCACTTATACAAATTAAATTTTGTACATCACCACTTGTATTAAGAACCTAGTTTTTGAGGACCAGTGGGGACATTTTATCTTTTCAGGGGGACGGCCCGTGAGGAGTCGGACGAAAATCTTAAATATAAGCATAGGCCGAGTTTGGTATCAAATTAAAGGTCTAGTAAAGAGAAACTCATTACCGCAAAACCGCACTTTAAAATGGTTTGACCCTATCCAGAGTACGGGACCGTATGAATTTCATGACAAAAGAAATTGAGTAATTTTGTCTTGTGAAGTAACTAATTTACTTTCAGTAGTATGTTTTATGTCGGTTAAGTAAATTTGAAAAAAACAATTTCCAACAAAAAAATGATTTTTTTTTCCCTCTACATTTGTTGGATAACACTAAATAGGGGTTTTCCTGTCTTTGTCTTCAAGAAACTGAGAGTATTCAATAATACCACCGTAACTCCTTATCAACATGAGGTCAAGGTCCAGTTCCCTCCAGCCCTTTTATCTCAGGCAAACATAAACTGGTTTAGGCAATACAGGACAGTACTGTCACATCAAAACTCCACAGTTTTGTATTTTTAATATCAACTTGGTTTTTAGTCTACGTTATAATTTCGTCCACGTAAGTTATAAGTTTAAAGTCTTCACTAGAAGGTACTGCGATAGTTATAAATTCTTTTACTTAAGTGTTTACATTTTATTCTACTAGTTTTAAAAGCAATGTCACTTAGTGAGTTTGAGAGAATCACGCTGCTTATGATGCGTGGGTATGGAAATCTAGTTCGTCCCTATGAAGAAAACAGCGCATTTGTTTAATGACACTTTTCTTGATAGACCCCAATTAGTAAGTCAACAGTGTTTAAGAATAGTAAAAAGATTTGAAGAAACTAGAACAGTCAAAGATCGCGAAAGAAGTGGCAGGCCTAAATTCGGCAACAAATGAACAAAAATCTGTGGGATGTACTCCAAACATTTGTTTGAAAATCCCCAGCACCTCGGCCAGAGTGGCTGCAGAAGATCTTGATATGAGCCATAGCTCAGTGTTGAATGTTTTACACAAAAAACAAGTATCACCCTTTTTAAAAGTAACCCTAACCCAAGAACTTGCAGAGGATGATTTTGATCGAAGGACTGAATTTTGCGAAATAATGATGAGAAAGTGTGACGAAATTCAAAATTTTTTAAGTTCGATATTGTTTTCAGATGAAGCTACATTCTTTGTTAATGGACAAGTTAATAGGCATAATTGCCGTTACTCTTACTGGGCCGACCATAATCCACACTGGATGATAGAAGGCCACACACAAAGGCCTCAGAAAGTGAATATGTGGGCTGGAATAATAAAAAATAACATTGTAGGACCGTTTGTGATAGATGGAAATCTAACAGGCGAAATTTATTTCAATATGTTGACAAATAACATTTTGCCAGCAGTGCGTGCTCTTTCTTGGGGCAAATTTTAATGCAGTATGGTTTCAGCAAGATGGAGCAGGCACCGCCCCATTACTATTTGCGGGTGCGCAATCTGTTACATGAAGTGTTTCCCTAACCGTTGGATTGGTCGCAGGGGTACCGTTGAGTGGCCGGCCTAGGTCACCGGATCTTAATCCACTAGATTTCTTTTTGTGGGGCTTCTTAAAAGATAATGTGTATAAAACTAAACCAGCCAACATTGGAGGAACTGACAAATCGTTTATTAGAAGAAGCAAGAAGAATTACACCCGAGATGCTTCAAAATGTGACTGCAGTAGGTTTTTATAATAGACTAGCTCATTGCCAACAAGTGTTCGGAGAGAGCAGTTTGAGCACCTCATTTAAAAGGTATGGTTATTTTTTGTAATACATAGATAATTTTTAATTTAATTCTTTTGGATAATTGTGTTCCATAAAGTGTCATTTTCAGTCAGAACAGTTCACTTGAGACTGTGAAATTGCGGAAAAAATAATAATTAATCAAACGTTACTTCTGAAATTCAAACGGGCCCGTACTCTGGATAGGGTCAACCATTTTAAGTGCGGTTTGCGGTAATGAGTTTCTCTTTACTAGACCTTTAATTTGATATCAAACTCGGCCTATGCTTACATTTAATATTTTCGTCCCGACTCCTCACGGGCCGTCCCCCTGAAAAGATAAAATGTCCCCACTGGTCTCAAAAACTAGGTTCTTAATACAAGTGATGATGTACAAAATTTAATTTGTATAAGTGAAAGCCATACAAAATTAGTGAAAGCGTTTCCATACTTTTTTTCCACCCTGTATTATATATATATATATATCTGAGCATCATCTTCAATGCAACTAAGAAATAGGTTCAACACAGATAGACTTAAGTTATGTTCAGTAGCGCGCTTAACAAAAGAAATCTGTGATTAAAGATTATAATGGTATAAATATAGGTTGGTAGTGTTAAAAATATCACTTGAATATATATATATATATATATATATATATATATATTCTATACATTCTTTATCAGAGCAGTTAGAATAATTTTAAGTTTAAATTTTGTTTTATTTTATTTATGTTAATTTCTTTTTATTTTAATTATTTCTGTTGTTTATTATCTATTGTTTTTAGTTCGAAATCGTTTTTTATTTGCATTTATTGGCACAGGTTACTTAGCGAAAGGACCTAATGGTTTTAACTTCGCATGTCACAATAAAGTGTTTAATCAATCTGTATTCCATTCCATATTACAAGTTACTAATTAATTTTTTTTTAAATTGATAGGACTGTTTAAACTCTACAAATTCTACTCCAAAGACAGATTTACAAATAATATATCTCCAATAAAACAAACATTTTCCTAATCCTTTTACATTTATATAAATTTAATAAAATCAACATAACTCAAAACATTGTATACTTAACTTTTTTATTTGTACTTTGAATTATCCAATTTTCACCGGTTTTTTTCAGTTAAATAACTTTTGAAAGAGTAAAACATTATCTCACTATAATAAAATTCACATAGTTGTAAAGTGAAATAATGAAGCATCTCAAATATTGTAAATATAATCAAAGTAAAAAATGTCAATAATGCTTTTCTGTTGAGAGTAAAAGAATAAAAACCACTTGTATTAGTAGAAGTCTTGGAATAGCTTATTACAAAGCTATATAAAAATACAAATGTTTGGTTTAAAACAATGTACAATTCCAGAGATTTTGTGAGCCACGTCAATGTTTAACCAGTATTGGTAACTACTTTAAAAAATTTTAATCCATATTTTTAATTCAAAATATTTAATGCACTTTTTTCTAGATTAAAAATAGGCATTGAGAAA
The DNA here is from genome assembly GCF_021130785.1 of Homalodisca vitripennis. Taxonomy (NCBI): domain Eukaryota; kingdom Metazoa; phylum Arthropoda; class Insecta; order Hemiptera; family Cicadellidae; genus Homalodisca; species Homalodisca vitripennis. The sequence goes on along the minus strand of NW_025780939.1, from coordinate 12,190 downwards.
ATGTTTTATTAAAAAAATTACATTATATTCAATTTGTATTTTTTGTACAATTGCGTTTTTCCAACTTATAACAAAAACAAACAAACATTTTGACAAAAGTTGTTTTAATGAAGATATTGTTTTTGCTATTTATAAATTTGACTTTTAAGATATCTTGGGTTATGAAGATAATACAACATTTACTTAAAGTTTTGTTCTTGGTATTACTCAGTCTCATTTTTTAAGATGTATAACATCAATAGGAAATAAAACACATTTAATTACAATAAAATGTTAGTTTATTGTATTCATACAAAACTATAGCGTAAAAGTTACGCGTTACACACAATGACATGACAGGTCAATAGGTATGGTAACGCAAGAGGGTAATAGACATCGGCAACTAACATAGTTGGGATAAGGCTTAGTTAGACAATGACTGAAGCGGAAATATCGGTAGGTTGGCACAACTGCAATACAACAGTGGTTCCAATGGATGCCAGTTGGTAACACTGCAGTACAATACTAGACAGGCATGGCACATTTAATGGCATTGTTGTATAACTATATGTGACCAAAAAGTCCAAAAACCATTACATATACTTAAAAAATGTAAAGAGAAATATTCTTAATATGATGTAGTGTTTTAGTTACAGCTTTTTTACTGCAAATAAACTAGGGGTATAATTAGTTGCATTTGATTAGTTAAAAAGTTTATTTTCATTTTATCTGCTTTGAAAACCAAATTTAACAGTCAGGTAACTGTAATTCACAAATCTTACCAATGATTGCATTTAAGTATATTTGGTTTTTTGTTTTGTTTACTTATACTCAACAATTAAACTTGTGAATACTTTAATTTGTGAACATAGTTCTAAAAAATTATAGTAAATCACTCATTTACCCTTCTTCCTACAAAAAACCTTTTTATTTAAATTGAATATCACATTCTTGATTGGTGATACAAAGTTAAAACTACTAAAACAGGTGGGTTTTAATAACATATAGATAATTAAAGTGTGAAATACATTTTCCAAAATATACAAGTTCTGGGACTCTTTGGGCAGCCTGTTTGAATAAAAATAACAGAGTATTAAAACTTGTCATGGAAAATTTATACAAAGCAAACAATCATTTTGCAATTAAAAGCACCAACAATAGTAAAGGATTTGTTTCCAGTTTACATAACTAGAGCAATACAAAAATATATTAGCAACAACAAAACAATCTTATTCACTAAAGTATAAAAAGAGATGAAAAGTAGGCCTATACAAAATTTATAAAAAAATACGAAACTCGATAATAAAGCACATTTTAAACAAAAATGTAAGACCTTTTACCAACAATTACCAAATGTATGAAAATAATATATTATTGTTTAACTGATCATTCCAAACTTTGTGTTAGGCAGTAAGGGAATTTCACATATTAATTCTACTATCTGTGTAACTGTTTCCTTACTTAACAAAAAAATGTAATATTTCGAGAAATAATTAAAACAGAATATTTATGAAGTCAGACACATGAAATTTAATGTGACCACAATCAGCAGCAACAATATAAGAAAATACACTATTATAAGAACAAGCTAAGGCCCCATAGATATACACAGTAGATCACCAGCTAGACTAGGCAGCAGTGCACCCTGGGATATAGAGGCAACTATCAACAACTTAAATCTTAAATTTTTGTTAAACATGAAATACTTTCTTTTGAACATGTTTTATAATATTACAACATTATTGCCTCATTTATCTTCATTTATAGGGAGTACTTAATGTTGTACACATACATCCATATAATGGGAACAATACATAACATAGCACAATACGTGGTGGCAGTTTGTTTATAGAAGACCCTTATCTCAGGGTGTTGCACTTACATTTTGGGGTTCTAATATGGTGGGAACTCTGAAATTACAGAATAGGCTCTGTAAAAATATTTTGAATTATGCATCAAACTATAGTACAATGAGAATATTTATATATTTATTATTTGTGAACTGCAATTCCTTATTGATTTTAGAGAACATTTACGCTTAAAAAGTTGTCAGAATAGGCATTTCTTACACAACATGAGTTTACAAAGCTTACAAAATTTCAAATTTGTACAAAACTCGCTCAGCGTATATAAGTTTATACGTTTTATATGAGAGCCGGGCAGTAAGGATATAAAAGGTGGAGGTTGCATTGTTTACGGCTCTAACAAAACGTATCATAAATTCCTTAACAAAATTCACAAAGAACACCAGAGGTAGAATGGCCAGGATGGGGTAGGGCCGAGTCACCACAAAGGTTTTGTTAATATTCCTGATGGATTCCAGCAGACCAATAAGTGGAGGGGGGTCAGAATTCTTTAGGAAATATGAGATCAAATATCCTCTACCCTCTGAAAGCTCAATATCATCGAGATGAAACATGTTTTATGTAACAGAATGAGAAAATCTTCCAAGCTGTGCTTGCTGTTATGTTTGATTTTCTTGACGTATAATGTTTTAAACATACCCTGTATAATCTAAAAACAACTTTGGCAAGCAATAACTCTGTTCATATAAATAATAACTTTTCTAACATTTAATTAAATTAATAAGTCTGTATATAACATTAAAGCTTAAAATTAAATATAAATTGAGCAGAATAAAAAATATAAGAAAAAGTTCAATATTTACAAAACTATTTTTTATATGGATTAAAATAAATGAGTTATAATCACAATTAGACATTAGTTTGAGACAGCCATTATTATTTAAAAAAAGAAAATACAATACCAAAAATAATATGATAGCTTATTTACTTGTTAAGAATTTTAAAGCATGTGTAAAGCATAATTTCTCAGGAAACGTAATTTCACGCTTGGGTGTTTTAAAACACTGAGCAGAGAAAGCCCGATTCCTTCTGTTTACAATATAACTCCATTCAGAAATTCAATTAACTTAACATAATACAAAACTAATTAGACTAATCTTGTTTTCACTAATTATCTTTTGAAATTGTTAACTTAATCTATAATGTTTATTAATTGGAACAAAACTGAAAAACACTTTATAAGCAATGTTATTGCTTAAAATTAAAAACACAACAATAATATTTCATTCATTACATAATATTTTGATACTTTTACCAGCAAATTCAATCAGCAGCTTTTCCTGTTACGATAAAATAAGATGACTTTCAATGTGTTTTCATCATTTCATTTAGTGATTTATGAAAACATGACATTTTTATCATTCTCTCTTTACTAGCACAAGACATTAATTAGTATATAATTCTTTTACTCTGTTTGTTTGGCAAAATTTAAACATAATATTCATTACATATAACAATAGCAATGTTTCTACACTACAAAAATAATAAAACATGTTCTGTAAAATGAATACACTGTTTCAGTTACTTTACTTACACCAGATCCTATAATTATCACGTCATGGAAGAAGACAAGTCCGCTCATTTGACAACACATTATTCTCCATAATTAATTAGCATCTGTGATGAGATTCATCTGATACATTTTTACCAAAAACAATTGTAAAATGAGTGAAGGTCAAATACTTTAATTATTATAAAGTCACTAATGCCAAATCAAATTATTTAAAAATATGTTTTTGTTACGATCCTCTAAAAAGTTTGAAAGAAAATTCAAACTTTGCACCCGTTTCCAAAGAACTGTTGTTGCACTCTGCACTAGTCCGAAGGTCATTCGTCCCACAGGCAGAGTTGTTTCTGGCGCACGTAGTAGAGGAACAGGTTACACTTACGGCAGGTTCGGATCCCGCAACGATAGTTGGCGCCCCTGGCCGAGCCTCGGCAGTATTTCAGACTACAGGGGTACCACCCGATACACAGCTCCAGATGACAGGTGCAGGGCTGCCAAGGGGAGTGTGTCTCCTGACACCTGCCAGGGGGAGGAACCAGTCCATTGTATTCTCTGACAGCACTCAGCAGAGAAGTCTTTGATGCACCTACAACAGCCACATACTCTGCTACTTTTTGATAAACAGCACACAAAAGCAGCTAAGTATTGAAATTGGATTCAAAATGAGTCTTTTAGCTGTTTCCGCATGTATTGTCACAAGGCCTTTCTTACATATTTACCAGTAATGTTTGGCTTCAGCATTTAACAGAATGGGTGTTTAATTTGCATCTGAATTATTGAATTTATAAAAGATTTTCATGCATCAGTGAAAATTACCTGGCAGTTGACTCCAGAGGTCAATATCAACTCTGCGAGTGTATGTAGCATCACCCGCCTCAGCACACAGTACTGGTACATGTTTTGAGATGACGGCAGCCCGCGGCACATCCACAAACAAATCCATTGTGAAGTTCTCTCGCCCTCTGTCCTCTTCTGGTGTCCGTATTGTACCAGGATTTTTCTAAACCAGACATGCATTATTATGTAGCATAATATATATATATATATATATATATATATATATGTATATAAATTATTTATTAATACTTAGCCAAGACAAGAATAATAAACCACCTAGAACAGGACATACATTGTAAACTTTAAACCAGCGTATTTTTTTTAAAGTTAACCTTTGTTTAAAGAGTTGGATTTGTGGCATCAAAATCTACTAATAGAAACCTTTAATTTGATGTACTACTTAATATATGCTCTAATTTAACATTTCCTTTGGACTCCTTGAGGACCATCCACCTGACATGACTAAAAATAGTAGTTACTTCAAAAAGTAGATTTATACGTACAGTAATGATGTACCAAGTTTTATAGCTTCACCTGTATCGTTCAGGAATTATCAAGCCCGTGCGGAACTTTTTTTACACCCTGTATGTATATAAAAAGCTAAAATTAACAAATGTAATGCATTTTTGTATATTTACCTGTCTCAGCTTCGACATTGCATCAGCAGATATGAATTCATTTTTATCAATGTGGCAGACAAAACACATCACTTGATACTGACTCTGGCCCCTTTCCTCCTCTCCCAGTATCAGAGCCTTTAGTATCTGTACTTCCTGTAACAACAAACATCTCTTACTTTATAAGTGAGCACATAAATACTGACTCTGGCCCCTTTCCTCCTCTCCCAGTATCAGAGCCTTCAGTATCTGTACTTCCTGTAACAACAAACATCTCTTACTTTATAAATGAGCACATAAATACTGACTCTGGCCCCTTTCCTCCTCCCCAAATATCAGATTTGTCGTATTTTTGCTTCCTGTAACAACAAGCATCTCTTACTTTACAAGTAAGGACATAATGTAACACTGAATCTGGCCTCATTCCTCCTCCCGCAGTATCAAAGCTTTCAGTATATGGTACTTCCTGTAACAAGAAAACATCTCTAACTTTACAATTAACACATTATTTGGTACTGACTCTTACACTTTTTCTCTTCTTCCTATATCAGAACTTTTAACATTTTGTACTTCGTGCAACAAACATCTGTAACTTTACAATCAAATAATAGCCTACTAACTCTGGCTCCTTACCTCCTACCCCATAAGCATGATATAAATATATGTAATAACAGCCACAATAAACATCTCTATCTTTACAAGTGAGAATTGCACTTTAGATGTTCAACATTAAATACTTCAGAACTATTGCAGAGATCCTTATATACAAGGTTAATTAATGTACTTCAATAAATCCATCATTCTGTCTAACCCTCAGGGGTTTTTCATCGTGAAAAGCATTCATTACATATTATATTTTGTTATATTTAATTTAACACTAGGAAAACTGTGTACTTTAAGTTTTATTTACTTGTGCATAATGTAAAAAAGACTTGATGTTAAGTCTAAACTCTATCTTTCAAACTTAAGCCTATGTCTTGTCCAACATCATTTTAGATGTCTTTGTAGTACTAAAACTTTAAAAAAAGTTTTGATAGTAAACATTAATTCCTTTTTCTTTAAAAAATACAGCAAATAATTCTAAAAGTTAGTACACATACAAGATGTATTAACAGGTTACATATTAAAAAGTAAAACAATAGCATACATATTGTATTAGAAGTATTATCATTGAATGCATTGTACATACGTTAAAAATGTAAACATGTGATCAGATTTACATACACAATCACTTTATTAGACTTACTTGAGTACATTCCAAAAAAGGATATATTTTGGATTTGTTGAAGTGAGCAGTACATGGGTGTTTAATTTGAGTAAATATTGGGTCACAGTCTAAGTAATAAATTTTTGAAGCAATTTTCATTATTATAATACTTCCCTACGTGGTAAAAACCGAATTTAGCCCAACAACAATAAACAATCAATCCTTATGGGTTCGAAACTTTAAAATATCTTGCCTTTTCATATAAAAAACAATATTCTTAAAAACTGCTTTAGGATTGCCATAAAGGCGGGAAGTGTTTTACAGAGTTTGTAATATTTATAAGTGACAAATTGTTAATGTTAAATAATTATTAATTAATGTTAATTGGTATTGTATAATTTAATTCATTTTAAAATTTGTTTAAAACACTACTTTTTACGTATATACAGTACATAATACAATGTTTAATTATGATTTCTAATTCAGATAAATACTTTTTTACCTTTCTCAACAATATATTTAAGTGAAAAATAAAAATCACCTAGAATTTCATATTATACATAAAGAAGTAAAGTGTAGTATTTGTATACAAGATTTGGATGTTTTTAGGGATATATTTGACCAATGGGATCACAAATAATGTGTTAAGAATACCCAAATATACTCTAATTAAATATTTCATGCTGGCCCAATTAAAAATATACAGTCTTCATTTTATATCATTTCCCCTTTCTTGGATTCCAGACCCCCAAATTAGCTTTTCCAAAATTAAATGAAAAGATCAATACAGATCCAAAAAAAATTCTCTTAATTTGAAACTGCAAATTTAATTTCCGTGATTTATTTCCTTGGATGTTTAACCTCATTCTAAGATTTGGCACTCAAGAAGTAGAGCAAATAAATTGTTCTCAAAACGTCATGCTTCAGTTTTCTAACATACAAACGATACCAAACATTTGCAATTCCCTTATCTTTTAAAATCATCTATTGCCAATAATGATCTTCAAACAAAGATATATGCTAAATATTATTTAAAACTAATAAGTAGTAAATCTGACACAAAATATAAAAGTATTATATAGCAAATATTTTGTATACAGTATTGTATAGATTATGAATGAATTTGTGCAATATTGGAATAAAGTGTTTAGTTAGTTTTATCTATATATATAAAAATGAAACTGTTCGTGTGTAACAGCATCACTCACAAACGGCTGGACGGATTCGCCTAATTTTTTTTTTAATTTGTTCGTCTTGATCTGTAGAAGGTTATAGGATACTTTTTATCCCTTTCCCGATTCAGGATTCCGCCCCACTGGTTACAGAAATACCCGTAAGAAATGCATTGCAGCAAACATATGTTATTAAGTGAAAGAGTCTTTTAAAATTTTTAATCAGCTGTTCTTTGTAAACATATATAATGCGACAAAAAATATATTTATATATAAATTTCTTTACACTTATAGTTTTAAAGCATAGAGTAAGCTTAAGAGAAACGACAAATTTTGTTTAAACTGTTTCTGCAATCATAATATATAAAAAATGAATGTTTGTGTGTTTGTCCTTTATAGACTCAGAAACTATTGGACCGATCACTATGAAAATTTGTATTTTTCTATGTAGAAGGTTTATACGCAATGCCCATTGATGTAACTAACCACCAGGCTGTACTGCAAGATATAAAAGTTATCAAAGCGCCTGCACATTATAAACTGCAATTACAACACAGTAGTTACGTATATTAAAATATCCAAACACTATTTGAAGGCAAAGAAATATACGGGCAAAGCTTAAGAGACGCGTGCGAAGCCGCGGGAAACAGCTAGTTAGTTATAAAACTAGGATTACTAGGTTACTGTATAAACATAGTTTTGATTATTATTGTTCAGTGGGGGAAGTTATTTTCACAACAATGCATCTGTATTAAAATACATGATAGACAATGATTTAAAATACCATAAATATAAACCAAAGTAATGTGATAGGATTAAAATGTTAAAACCACAAATAGCTGGTTTAATTTAGCAAGTGAAAATCTGTCCAATCACAAATATGAGAGTTTGTGCAAATATTTATGTGAAATCATGCAATTTCTGTGATTGAGATACATCGGCGTTATTACTAAATTAAAACTAGCTGTAATTAAAATCTCTCTTCACATGTGTGTTGTGGAAGACTTTATTAGTTTGAACAAATTTAGTTAATAAAACAAAGAATCCACTTAAAATAGAGTTCAATGTTAATTTTGATTTCATTTCCAGTAGCAGAGATTGAAATAAGATAGGAAACACAAAATTGTAGAATAAAAGTCAGAGAGAAAATTAATTATAGAACTTTTGCTGACATCTGTCCACAATACTGTCGCCTTTCTTATTTATAATTCAATTGACTTCCACATATTGGCTATGTCTATGAACTTGAGCCCAAACAGAAAATGAAGATATAACGATTCTGTCTATTACAGTTTGGATGATTATTTCAGATAACCCGAATTTTCAATCTCTTAAGCAGCAACAATAAAAGAGAGCCCAACCAAATTTCATGGCAGGGCATACACCATTAAAATCTTTCTCTCTTATCTCTATAGAAATACAGTAAAGGAAAATGTCAAGTCTATAACTCCATTAATTCTTGACTTTATACTTCTGAGAGACAAACAGATGAAAGAGAAATTTTGCCAAGTCCTTAGTTAAAGGCTTCACTAATCCTTAGACCATTATGCTTCACTAACGCTTAGACCATTAGATGATTTTATTTTAATTATCTACATTTTACTTTCAACCTGGAGCCAGTAAATATTAGCTTAATTGTCTTAATGACCTGTGGTGTCACCACATATGTAAATAATGAAATACAGCAACAACTACATACAGCATACTATAAAACAATAATCTTTATTGATGTATTCGCAGAGAACAGTAAAATGCGTTAAGGTACTGTACAGAGATTGTGGCTGAATTGATGTGACAAATTCTTTTTCAGAGTAATAGGGCCTGTCCTGTGGCCAAGTTGTCAGGGTCTTCCTCAGATTTCTAGTTGGTGTGTTTTTATGTTGTCCAGGAGTTTGTTGAAGAAGAGTGCTCCCTTATAGGATGGCTTCTTTTCATACAGGGCGAGTCAATGTATCAGGAGAACGAAATTACAGGCATTTCTTGTGTGATGGTGTAAATATTCATTCCTTATTTGGTGACTACATAAGGGACTGCTTAACGTATGTAAAGTGACGTGTACAGTGAGAATTTTCACTTCTCTAAAAGCTTCTCAAAAGCTTTCTAGCACTCTGATCACTGTCTTATTGCCTTTTTTTATTGCACTTACAGAAAATACCATGTATATAATGCTTCTCAAAAATATCAATAAGCATTTTTATGTATCTTTAAGGTCAAATACTAAAAGGTAGTATTTGTATTAAAAAGTAAACTTCAATTGTGTATTTTTTATTATGTAAAATTGTTGGTTTATTCTCAAAACTACACAGAAAAACTAATCATTATTTACTACACAATATTAAACTTTATTTAAAGAAGTTTTCTTTCAGTTTAAAATGTATTATTTGTTTTAATAATATGATTTGAGACATTCATATAAAATTCTGAAATCTTTCATTCTAATTAATAGCTTAAATATTTCAGAAATGCATTTTTGATGACAAATCACAGCTAGTGTTTATTCGTTTGTTTAGAAAAGTCTACATGAAATAGAATGAACTGAAGCCCTTCATTTATCTTTTTGGCAAACAAATCTTCTAAATTGTTATAATGAAATAGGAAAATGAAACACGTTAGTTTTATAAGGTTTTAATTAAAGATTAGTAACAAAAGATTAATTTAAATTATACTCTGATATTGGTTTTATAAATTTCAGACAAACCCAATGGCCTTGTCCATGAGATAAATCGGTTATCGCACAAACACACAATGTCAAGATACAAATTCTAATCAGAACAAGGGCACCAATAACACCAATTATAAAACACAGCACTCATGCATTTATTTCTAGTATTTAAAATAAAATGCTACTATAAAAATGAAGACATTTTATATATATATATATATATAGCCTATATATATATATATATATATTTTTTTTTTTTTGAGGGGGGGGGAAGGAATTACAAATATCCGACATAGTTATAATGTATTTGTTTAACTACTGCCTTGGAAGCACAACTCAACACTAATTTTAAGAAGAACATGAAGGTGAGGTAGTTTGTGACTGCCAAGTCACTGGATATTTGCAACGTAACAAATATAACAATTTCTGAATTAGAAGATCACCTCGACAGATGTTCAGAGGAACATGAAGGTGAGTTTTCTGCGACTGTCAGGAAGCTGTTTATGAAGATTGTGCCAAATAGGGGGTTCTAAAATAAATTGCCTACACTCTGATTGGGGTTGAAGAGATAATCTATGATACAGCATTTTGTAATCTGAGAGACAATAATGTGAAGCCCTTCTAAAGTTACATGATGTCGAGCTAATTTATTTTAGAACTTGTTTACTGTAAGGTAACAAATAAAATTTTATAAGTTCAAATTCTTTGTCTTAAACAGGTATATTACATTAAAATGTTAACCAAAGACCATATACAAATTTTTTCTCTAATGTAAACACTAATCTATTAAAAATTAATTTCATTTCAAGAATTATAAGAATAATCAAAAGCAAACAAACATAATTTGAGAAAAGTTTGGCTTGGATGTAAAATGTTGTGGTATTATATTAAAAGTGTAAAATGCTGAAAGGAGTTTCTTGAAATATGAAAGCTGTTAATCTCCTTCCACTGTTGTTTTTTGCACAACAAAAAGTGGTCTTTCGTTATTGAGTCAATCTTTTCTCTTTAACACATCTTGGCTTACATTTGTGAGTCTTAAAAAAGAATTAATTGGCGGTTTGTTTCCTATCATACCAAAATAAAATTTAAAAAAACTATATAACCATACTTGATGATAGTGGTATGAATATAATGTAACAAGATACATACCATTTAAAACAGGTGTTTAAACAAACATTTAATTACAAAGATTGGTTTTTTTGTGGAGAACCACTAAAAAATGCTTTATAAAAATAAACAAATAAAATATTTTCCTCTTTTCCTACTCGTAACATCACTAAGACTTAGACATATGTACTCTGTATGATTTTCAATGCTCACTTTCTAATAAGATGTTTTTACGTCATAAAATATCAATCAATCAGTCTTTATTTATAAAGAAGATTATAAGGTTTTATCCCAACGTAGGTTGGCTTCTTTTGAAATAGACTTCTTCTGTGTTGTGGATAAGGAATTCTTTATGTGTTTCTGGTGTTGTAGCTATGGTCACTAGTTTCTGGGAAAGACCATGATTATCAACCAAAAATGTCACTTCATAAATGTAGATAGTATGAAGACTGTTGCATGCTATGAAAACAAAACAACGAGACAAAAAAATATTAAGATAACCAGCAATTGAGACTGGTTCCCACTTCTGAGGACGATGGTCTTCTTGCCATGAGTCATTTCAACGCACTGAGTTCTTCTTCGTAAGTTTTGGTCTTAAATTTCTACGAGAATCAGAGGTAACATTTTTTCAAGTCAGTCATAACAAATCCACTAGGTAGACAAGATGAGTACTAGAGCTGAATGGGCTGAGCACCACTAAAAAAATCTCAAAAGGTTAAAACGGTTATTTGATGGATTCATCATCTTACAAGGGGGTCTGAAAAGTCTCCGACCTAAAAAAAGATACAAGAAATTTGTTCTGATTTCTTTTTTTTAACATAGTCTCCTTGTAACTCTACACACTTCTTCCAGTGATGCTCCGATCTCTGTAACCCATCCAAATAGTAAAATAGTATTCTGCAATTTTTATCTCCAAATAATTTACCACGAAGGTGACTGGCTCTTCATTTATGAAAATCTTTATCCTCAGAGCGCAATTTTTAGATGAGGGAAAAAAAAGAAGTCGCTTGGGGCTAGATCTTGTAAGTAAGATGGATGGTCAAGCAAATCAAACTGTAATTCGTGGATTTTCGACATGGCAACCACTGATGTACGAGACAGTAGCCGTTATATTGGTGAAACAGGACTTTCTTGTTCTGCAAACGTAGCTTTTTCCGCAAGTTCTGCCTTTAGCTCCTCAAGTAATGATTGCATTTTATGCTCCTGTAATTGTTTATGCTTTTGGAAGATAATCAAT
>NW_025780938.1:0-16052 GCF_021130785.1 Homalodisca vitripennis | reverse complement strand
ACTCCGGAATAACAGTATCTAAATTACGACCACATTTTGTTTTAATCTAACTTCTAATAAATTAATATTCTTAAAAGCATTTTTTTTCTTTGTAAGTTTTCAAGATGTATAGACTTTCTACATGTTTTACATCATTATCATAAAATTAAAATGCCAAAACAATTGAAGGTTTATATACCCATCGGGTTTTGTGGCTAATTAAAACAACTAAACACATAGAATTTCATTTTTAAAAATTAAGAGAAGACGGCCATTTATGAAATTTATCTTTTTTCGTGGGCTAAGTCAGAGAGAATATTTAATTTTTAGAATGAAATCTTAAGAAAAACGGACTAAATGTAAATAATTTAGATATTTACATTTATGAAAAGCCACAGTAATGGCATAGTAATAAGCAAATTAAATATTTCTTATCAATAAAATTAAAAATATAACTAAACACCGTTATTCCCGCAAACCAGATTTTAACAAATGTTAATCCTTTGTTGAAAACTTAAATTTAAATTCAATTGTTATTTTATGTGTGTAGAATTCTTTAAAAATTAAACAATTAATAATATTTTTAGTCGGTGTTTTTACTACATACAAAATTTCAAACATTTTGTTTTATTTTTATAACCTGAAAACTTAATATATAGCAATATTATTCTATTTAGTGTAAAAAAAAAATTTTTAAAAAATTACACAAAAAATCCTATAAAACACACACATCACACACGTGTGTGTGTATAAATATAGAACCACTCAAGTTAATATAACGGTAATATTTTCAAAGAAGGAGTCTGCTTTATAAACCGGAAGAATAACATGCAGTTATAAGTCATTCTTGATTTATCACACTTTTAAAGAAATCTAATTGTAAATATGTCTGAAATAATCACTCACATTTATATAAAGAAAAGGAATTATGTGGATTTTTCTTCAAGAGTATAATTAAACTAACTAAAAAATTGAAAACTATTATTTTGCATAAAATTTCTGAAGGAAATTCAACCTAACTTGAAAGTTACAAGTTGTTCTGTGTCTCCATTTGAATATTACGTCTTAATCTTTTAAGCACGTGTTCACATTATTCCGACACGGCATCTATTTCCAAAGTATTCAAAAGTGATGGGGCTTCCCTTTACTGAAGGATAATCACCGCCCAGAGAAATAAGTTAGAAGCCACAATTGACCCAAATTTCACAAAGCAGAACGGGACAAGTTTAAAAGTCAAAATTTAGCTAAGGAGCTCAGTTGTTTTCTTCACTTACTTTGATAAAATGGAAAAGTCCCTTTGTACTTACTTTACACGATAAGGTCTTGTTATTATCAGCTCATTTAATATTTTTTGTATATTATTTAAAAAATGTAAGATTAATAGATATTATTTGATGTTTTAATTATAAAAATCAATAGTTATACTTTGTTTGGGATATGCGTGTATTAATTAAAGGATTAATTCAGTTAAATACAATCGTTGACTAACGCAAGCCAATATACGCACTCCCGAAGAAGTGTCCATGTATGGCGGGGGGTGAGCCCTTACAATTGTCTAATGATAGGTGTAACCAATTTCACACCTCATCTTAACTGTTAGTATTTAGTGTGCTAGGCATCATTAAGGTGTTGTTTCAACTACTAAGCTATTAGAAGTTCATGTCCAATAACAAAAACAAGTTCCAAATATATTTTTGTAGTTTATCTTTTAGACCAATTCTAAGGACGGAATTCCTTAAACTCACATTGTTATAATGTACAGAATTGTTTTTTGGTTTCCTGACTGTTGCTATGCGGTTAGTTGGGCTTTTTGGATCGTCACACCTGCATGATATGGGACTTATGGAACGTTTTCTAAGGAACCAAACTATCACCACAACAGGTCTTATTCTTTCTCGTAGGCTTGGGAGATTACCGGGCCATAGTCATGTAAAGGACTCTTCATGTACACATTTTAGAGACATCTCAAAAAATCATTTTTGTTTTTCATTTCTTCCTAGCCCTACAAATCTTCAAGTGATTGTGCAGCAGAAACTGTTCGTGCTTCCAATACGGATTGTCATAGTGTAAATTTCGTTTATCTGCCTTGCTTGTTGGAGCATATATAAAGGAGTATTCTTTAAAATTTATATTTCCTGTATTGAGGTATATGTATTCAACATAAATTATTGGTTGTCCAAGTTACCGTGGGTGTACAACCAAGATCTAGGAATTTAGCCTTAGATGGCAATTATTTATAGAATTAGAGAAAACAACGGTGTGTTGTAACTACTATTTCTCAGTGGGTAAAAAACTACCATTTTTACGTTATATAGGTTACGAACGTATTTTAAATATATTAAAATTTATTGAATATTTCTAGTACCCTATTGTGTAAAATATCTCAGTTATAAAAAATATTTTATTTTTTACATAAAAATATGGTGGCATTTTGTACTCCATTTTCACTCTGGGGGCTTTCTTATTAAGTAATTTACACGGTATTTTGAATTATATAGTTGCAAATTCAAATACTAACATGTTTTTTGTATATCGTTAATAGATAGATCGTTAGGTTGAATTGAATTAATCAAATTTTATAGGAGACTTGATAAAAATATATAATTAAGGAAAAGAAATATATCGAGCGTGCCTAACTCCATGTAAGTCTCTCTAAGTAGGGGCCTAACTAATGTTATCCTTCAAGCAAATATAAATTAAGTTTCCGTGGAATGATTTAAAAGAGTCATTTCTTGGGCGCCATGTCAGGGTCACTGTTTGTAACTCTTTAAAAATCTGTTTCATTTATTAAATGCTCTTTGTCGCATCATAAACACGGGAAGTTTTTTATTAGTTGCAAGAAGCTTTTTAAACTGAAAGGGAATATCACTAAATATGAAACATGGATATGTGATCATTACTGTATGTTTATCTGTGGTATCAATGTTATTTTATTATTATCTGTGTCGGAAATGGGTTTTGTGTAGCGGAACTTTGTTAGTTTAGTTAATTAGTTTTTCATACAACCAATGAAGTTTTTTAAAATTAGATAATTATATTTTATTTATTTCACCTAAATCTATGAAAAAAATTCTTATACGGCTGGTTTTAAATTAATGGGTTTTCGTTTATTTGCCTTAGATTGTATCCACTGTGGTCATCAATTCGAAGTGTTAGAATTCGCACCAATTTTCATTCATAAAAAATTAATAAAAACTTAAAAAAATATCTAACTTTGAACAAAATTGATATTCGAGGGAAAATAACTTTACTCTTTTAAAAAGATGATAATTAATTTTTTTGAAAAACAACTGTTATCAAAATTTTAGTATATTCTATGCAGAGTTTAATGAAAGACTCCTGTGTTTTTTTATATATTATGAACGCAGTTCTCACAGGAGGCCTGTACTCAGGATGTATTTAATAAGCTCTACCAGTTGTTCTTAAGTTTGGCTGGAGCAAACTTTTGACACTCAAGTCACGACCCGCAGTTACGTCTTTATCATCATTAGATTTATCTTGTCTTCCTTCTCAGAAAAACACTGATTTCGAACTCCTGTTAGCAATTTTATGGAAAATCTGTCGTGCTTTAATTATTTTATCATTATCTATCATATAAAAAACTTGTAAATGGATTACTTTTTACACATATGTATAGTCTTTTTTGTAATAAAGTTATTAAAAAGTTTAACTTGCCATGTTTATTAATCCATTTTGTGAGACGTTCCTCCCAGTTTATAGATTATGTTTGTGAATGTAGAGGTAATGTCACTGTTTCCTTTTTGAACTACATTCTGAATAAGAATTATTATTCGTGTTTAACAACGGGTAGCTTAAAGTATTGATTTACACTATATTTTTTTTCTAAACATTTTTTTATTTTGTCTAAAACTTTTTTATTACTAAATAAAAAATTATAAACAACCTACTTCACTGTTATAATATTTGTATGCATTGATTATTAATATCTCAAGATATTGATTTTGTTTAATGTTTCGTCCCACAAATTTGGTATTAACAATAAATACAAAAACATTTAAAAACGTTTTCAAAAGAACGTATATAGTATATATATATATATATATATATATAGTATATATTAATATAGTACGAGGCACTATACTATATACGTAGTGCATATTCGGTCATTTACTATAGTAACGTTCATTGTTATAAACGATGCTAATATAAATACAAAAGGATTTTTATGTTGCTATTTATTTTATTGTATACTATTATTATAAGCTAAATCTTAAACACAAGGTATGATAGGAGAAACATGCACAAAACTAAGTCACAATAAAAATAATATTATCATAACTGATGACAAATTAAGAGGGTTCTATGGCTGGGGCGGTCTGGAAAATTTGTTATCTGAAACAAAGATTAGCGTTAAGGTTCAAAGCTGATCTGTAACTGTTAAAACCTTTTATCAATATCTTTGACCTTGTACTGTAATCGAAAACCCCACTTATTCGGTTTAATAAGGATCCTTTTTTTCCACCGCGCATGGCCTAATTTGAAATAATGTAGGCTTTAAAACGGGAAGGGAAGCCAAAAAAAAAGCATTTAGCAATTTCTAAAAATTACCAATTGTTTCGTTCTATTACTAATGTTAGTGTCGGTTTTAACTTAATATGTATTTATATTTTGTGACTGCCTTATGGGATTAGAATGCATTTTATTCTCACTGACTGAAGACTACACTTATTAGCGCGATTAGGGGTTATAGTCTTTTATAAAGTATTAAAAGTCAACCTTTTTTGTAATCCAATTATCCCTGAGACAATCCAATAAATGCCATCTGTATTGAAATAATTTTTTTTAAAATTCCTCTTTACTACAGTATAATACTATAAATTGACTCATGCATTTTTGATTATTTTAAGTGTCTTGCTTCCAAAACATACACAAACAAATTTAATATATCCGATACTCCAAACCGTCTATATTATGATATGGTAAATAAGGTCAAACCTCTATTTTTTTTCTACCATTCATTATCTTAACTTGCTAATTTGTTGGATTTCATGGAGGGGTTTTACATGTAAAAATTCATTCATAAGCTTGTCGTTGACCGTACGGTTAAACCTCAAAAATGATTAATTTGCTCTCATGAAATTAATATACTGGAATATTTATTGATAAAATAATATTCATCTTGATTCCCAACTTTCACATTACATATATATATATATGTGACAGATACGGCAAATAAAAAAATTGAATCGTAAAAAGTAAGGGTTCTGTGGTGTAAAGGTAGACATTCACCCGGCAAGTGAGAGATCCGGGTTCGAGTCCGGTGATGATTGGTGTGAAGCAAGTACTTTTGGTGATTTCAATATATATATATAATATTATATACAGTATATATGTGTGTGTGTGTGTGTGTGTGTGTGTGTGTGTTGTGTGTGTGAGTGTGTGTGTGTGTGTGTGTGTGCGGGCGGTGTGTGTGTGATGGTAGATACAGGCTGAATTTCATATTTTATTACATTATCATAAAATTATCTAGAATTTTTAACGGATTAACCACACAAATTATTTATCTTTTATTATTACATTGCCAATGGGATAAGTGGTTTACAAATTTCAACATTACCAAAACGTTATCTATGACGGGCCTCCCTAAAAAAAAAAACAAGTAAAGCCACCGGTAAAAAAAACTACAATTTTTTTTATGTTCTATGTATATGTAAACACTAAATATATTACCATTTTTTCCATAACATTTAAAATTTACGCCATTAAAGAGGTCGATACGTTCGTCTCTGATTATGTTGGGGTAGGATGTGCTGTACTGATAGCCCTAAAAACATTAAATAGTACGATAATGGTCCCACCTCAACATTACATGAATGTGCTAAACCAACTCTCTAGTATCTCTCTACTATTTTTAGTACTTGTAATATTTATATTTAAATAATGGTTATTTACGGTACAGTAACTTTTTAATATTTTTGTTGTAAAAGTACTGCAAACCAAATATGTGACAAATAAATGATTTAAAGTAGCCACTGAATATAAGACAGTATTTGACTGTTATTATGGAAAATAAATATTCCTTTTGAATATACATTTTGTAATTGAATAAGCTGATTTTGAAAGACCTCTAGGAGCTGGCAAAATTTAACTTCTCTCTAGTCTCTTTGTGTAATATTGCCTGTCCGGTCCTCACGTAATTCCTCGAAAAGAACTTGAGTTGTAGACTTTGAAATTGTGGGATGAAGGCTCCAATGGTGAGATGTCCCGTTAATGGGATTTCGGTCTGAGCGTTAGTGAATTTATATTTTGTTGTAATGGGTAACCATGTTAGGAAACGAGGAAAAAAACGTAGAATTAATATAATTTGTATACCAAACTCATATTACACTATTACATTATATTTTAATGTCGATGTGACGTATTAACACTCGGTGTAAGCGTAACTGTCCTATTACTGTGTTACGCGCCAGGGGGGGGTGTGGTGAAGTTAGTTTCTACTCTTGGTATTAGTATTAAAATTAATAAATTTGTGGAAAATCTTTTGCATATGTGTTCTTAAGTTCATAATTGAATTTAATTAAGATTTACTGGACTTTCATCAAATTATTAATAATTAACAAGTATAATAATATAGCCCATTCTACAAATTGAAATAAATTACAAAAAATATTAAAGATAAATTTCAATTATGTATACAGATAATAAATAATATAGTAGAAGAAATAAATACTATTTAAGAGACACTGGAAAACCACATTTAATAGGGAGTTCATTCATATTTTAGTAACTTCTACTTACAATTTCTTGGCATAGATAAAGTTCACTCTACCCACCTTTGTGGTATTTAACTCATACCATAACTTTTAAGGCTGTTCCACAGATTTATGAAGATTTCAGTTGGTTTTTTCCAACCAAACTATTAAATAACGTTATTAATTATAAAACGTAAACGGTTGATTTCGTTGTTCTAGACACAAATAAATTTTCATACAGTTTTCAATTAAATACTAATCACAATTTAATAAAATATTTTGTAATTTGATAGTTTTAAACGTTTAGTAATAGCAGAAACATTCTCTTCCATTAAAATGAAAAGGACCCCTATATTAGTATTACATTCTAAAGTAATTAAATGAGGGAACATTACATTACTATAGCGGGGACTCCATAGGACTGAGTTCATCCTAAGCAGTAACATTCCTAAGTTAACGAGGAAGACCAATGTTGAATACCACACTTGCGGGTTTCTTTAGTTACTTTAAGGCTTTTTGAATAGAGAAATAACATCTGTTATTAGAAAATTAATTTGTGTACATGAAAACACACACACACACACACAGTCAAACACATTTTGTGATATCTCTTTGGACCATCACATTTAGAGGATCACTCTTGGTTTGGGATTTTGATACCTAAAGAAATACAAATGGAGGATCCGCTATCAAACACGTGTAATTCCAAATTATTTAAATAAAGTTGAGTTAATTTATCCAGGATGCCTGGTTCGACAGAATTTGTATACAGGAATTCATCCTAAAGTTCATCCTAAACAGTAATATTCCTAAGTTCTAACGAGGAGAAGACCAATGTTACATGCCACACTGCGGGTTTCTTTGTTATGTTAAGGCTGTTTGAATAGAGAAAAAACATTTGTTGTTATAAAATTAATTTTTATTAATTAAAACACACACACACAATTTCGGAGATATCTCTTTGGACCATCACATTTAAAGGATCTCTCTTGGTTTTGGGATTTTGATACCTAAAGGTTATACAAATAGCGATCACTAAACAAAATGTGTATTCCAAAATTATGTAATTAAAACTTTAGTAATTTATCCAGGATGCCTGTTTCAACAGAAACTTTTTACACAATCCTGTCAAAAACTTTAATATTCTCATGAAGATAGTATTGATATACCTAGAGGGGCCTTACAAAATATAAATTTGTGTACAATGTCGCTTGTTATGATTTTTCAATATATTGAGTACAATAACTATAACAAAGTTAAAATTATATTTACTAAAAATATAATTGGAATTTAATTTCAATAATCAATTTTCTGTAACAGTAATCGTCTACTTTAATATAAGCGGAAGATTAATTGATATGAAACTTAATTACATAAATTGAAAATGATAATGAAATATACATTTTGTAATAATAAACAAGCAGAAATATTATTATCTGCGCCTTCTGCTAGATTAATAGTTATTACATTTAAACACATAACAATAAACGGTTATAACAGGAGAGTACAAAAAAGTGTATGGCGGCGTAAGTAAATTAACGCAAGAGCAGTGATAAACAGCCGTCACTGAGCTGAAATGTTCTCAGCTCCTTTCAAGTACTCTTAGACATTTTTAACTGGTATACGTGCGTTATAAACTGTGGCATCATTACTTTATGAACTGATGTGGGGTTAAGAAATGTTTGTGTGTCTATTAAAAAAGAAATAAATTCTAAATAATTTATTTACAATGTATGAAGATAATTTTCTAATATATACTTAGTCTTGCGGGTTTAGAACTATTGTAATAAACACTAAGATAATATGAGTGGAGTTATTGCTTAATTAATATAATTGCAAGTTGTATAAAAGAAAAAAATATTATCTACAATATTGTTGAAGCGCAACATAAATATATTTTTATGAACACTCTACGCGTACAAGGCAACAATATTATATTGGTTGCGTATAATTGCGAAATATATTGCCAAAGTTGTTCAATATTTTCCAGGTTCCATCCGCACACAATTCGTAACGTAACACGGGTAGATGTTTTTATTGCAGAATATAAAATAAAACGTAGTTTAAAGTAAGAATATGTAGAACAACATCGATATATTAGAAAGATAATGTATATGACTGTTTACATTACTCTAGTGAGTGTTGAGATAGGTCTCAGTTAAACCGCAATGATTAATGTCACGTGTCCCAGCTGTTTGGTGACGGACTGAACTGCAGTGACCGCCTCATGATCATGATGCATGACTAATGATTTGTGAGGGCTATCTGTGCCAAGTTACGGGAGAGTGTAAATGAAAAACCTCTACGATTGAAGGTTAACTGTTATTATGAGTCAGGCGATATTTCGTGGGTTTAAAGTGTAAAACGTCTGGAAGAATCCATTGTCATTATTTATATTTTACATTGTTGTGATCACTAATCAAAGTGCGTATTACCTGACTTTTACTTGAAATCGGGTGTATATTTCTTTGCTCATTTCTCTTTACATAACACGGCCCTCTATGATAGGAAGGTGAATGTCGAATTTAGTTCCATTTCACATTCCCGTTTATTGCACTGTTTGAAATATATACTGTCTCAAACTTCAATCTTGGAATCCTTCCTCTTGGAAGGCCATTTCCGTCTAAATGGAATCATCAAGACCGAAACTGTGCATTGGCAATAATACTTTGTACTTTCCTTAATTTAAATATCTTTGAATACACTAGTTTTCTGAGGAGGCTAACCAACCTTGTCCATCTTTAATGTAGACGTTCAAAGATTACTATTGGCAAAACAATTACCTCTAATTTGCTGTCGTGTTTTATTTGTTCGATATCACCAGCAGCTGGACTACAAAAGAGCTCCGTCTGATTTCATAAAGCCGTACATTGAGATATAGATTAAGAAGTTCTCCTAGTGTCTCACCAGATGCATAATGTATTACAATTCGATGTCTTGGACACGATACGAGTGCACAGTTGAGCAATAGTTTCTTTTGAATTTTGAACTGCTTAGAGGTGTGTGGTCAGAATAATCTGTAGTGTACAGCAACTATTTTAACGTCAATTTCAAAACTGTGGGAATTCGAGGTTTGGAAAAGGAATTTTTATATAAGTTATTTTGTATTATAGAGAAAATCGTGTGTTATAATTTTCTGTTAATTTTCAATAATGTACAACATTTGAGCATTTTACAACTTTGTTGGAATACGACAATTTGAATTGTATTAATAAATTATGACTAAGATTTGTATAAAAGCAATATTTGTATATAGCTTTAATGAGTTCGTTAGCCAGTATTAACCAATAAACATTTAAAGATGGCGGCCATTCAAAATTGAAAAAATTACTTGATTAATTCTCAACGTAGACGTATTTTAAACACATAAGATAATTATAAACTAATTTTATACTTTAAAATTTTTCGGATCATTAAACTTTTCAAAATGGTAGCCATTCAATATTTGGAGAAGAAATGATTATATATAGTTTATAATCCATTATAGCAAAAACTTTAAACATTACAGTGTTTTTAGAATTGTCAGGTAACATAAAATAATATTTTTTCACGTATATGTTCATAACTTAGGATTTCCAGATAGGACGTTTACAAGTTTTTAAAGTGGTATAAAACATTTTCGGGAATAATTATGAACACGATAACTACCGTATATAAACTAGAGTATTTAAACATAGCTTGGTTGAGTTCGTTAGCTAGTCTTAACCAAATAAAAATTATCAAAATTCGCACTTTCTTCAGTAAAATAACATGCAGGTTAAAGCAACGTTTCAATATGGTGGCCATTTAAAGTTATAGAAGTATGGAATTAGTCCGTTATAATTAAATGTGTTTTATAATTATAATTCTAGATTAATTGTAAACCAAATTAATTCCACATTTTTACAAAGAAATTTATATTCTTCAAACAGTTTTTTTCTTGTAAGCTTACAAGATTATGGAGTTTCTAAATGTTTTACAGCTTTGCGACAAATTAAAATGCCAGCATTGAAGGTTATCGCCCCAACAGTGTTGTGATAATTAAAATTGAATCTAATTCATGTTTAATTTTATATTTAGATATGATAGCTCTAGTAAAATGTATCTTTTTTCTTGACTTAGCCAGAAGGCATGTTTTATTTTTAATGTCATAAGAAAACTGATAATGCGAATGATTTGATATCTCCAATTATGTTAAAGCCAAAAAATACATTAACAAACATTTAATATTTATTATCATGAGTAACCGTTTACATTCTCTTTCAGTGCAATAGTTGAGTTCACCTAATTGACGATAAAAAATATATTTGTATGGAGCTTTCCACATCCTAATATAATATGCATACATGCGTAAAACAAAGAAACCTATAACACTCGAAGGAAATTACGTCCTACTTCCGGTAATATTGGAAAATCCTTACCAATTAATTGAACATTTTCAAAACAATCGTGTATAAGGTTTTGTGTCTTGTTGCTCTTTGGACTTTGATGCATGGTAGTATTCATTTATTTAATTTTCCCTATTCTATATCTCAAAGTAATATTTTTTCACGTACCTAACAATTTTATTCATTGTTTAAATATTAAGTACAATATATTTGACGTTTTAAATTCGTTACAGACGCAATATGGTGTACAATTTAGGTATAATTTTTGCTATCTGCATCACTACTGATCACTATTGAGATTAGTGCTTAGCAAACACACTTACCGTTTATTTTTTTGTTTATAAGATTAATACAGACTTAAACATAACTAAGAACCCCGCCTTGTGGCATGTAACATTAGCATTCCTCATTATCTTAAGAATGTTTATGTTTAAGACGAACTCAGTCGGACAGAAGTCCCGGACTGCAATAATCCAATCTTCTTCTAATTTCAATTTCCAAGCTTATTTTAGTAAATATGGGATACTTCCACTTAAGTGGGAGCAGATGTTTCTGGTATTAATAAATATTTTTATTCTCAAATTAAAAGTATGTTTTTTAATATTGGGGGTAATATGAGTAAAAATGTTCATTTTGAACTAGTAATTTACATATACAAAAATTATACTTTTTTATAGTTACAAATTTGAAACAATAACCGTATTCAGAAATTCATCACATATTGAGAAATTCATTGAAAGATACTTTTTTCACGTGTAAAAGCAATCTTTTCTTAATTCATAAGCCTTATATTTTAGCTAATCAGAAATACAAAGTATATAGTAATCGGAAGTCTCTTATAATAACATAAATAAATTAATAAACTAGTTAGTTTATTTAAACATTTTTAGGATTATGATAATAAATGGTTTGCAGTAGATGCAATACATTTCGCAGAGTTTAATTATAAAATATGAAATTCACGTGTAATATTTGATAATTTAAGAAGAAATTATTTCAATTTATAACTCAGTTTCACTACATAGCACAACGAAATGAAAAACGTACAAAATTTAATTTGAGAAGAAACTATGTAATCGTTCAACATTTCCTTTAGTTCATTTATACTTGCAATAAACAGAACATATAGGGAACATTAATATTTATGTCACCATCCCAGTTTTCTCTGTCCATAATGCACACAATTTTTATTATGGTAAAAGGAAAACTACATGAACCAAATAACAATATTCTAAAATTAAACTATAGCACTGAAAAGACAGGAAAATTTCTGGAATATTATGAACACATAAAAATAACTTTTAAGAGGTAAATATATAGATTCTTTTTATACTCTACGTATAGTTCACTAAGGCGGATATTACTGAGACTGTACGTGAAGGCAATATTTTAATGTTGGTTCTAATGTTAAAATGAGAAATAGACGTTTAATTTTTTTTAATTTTTATATTTTCAGTAACACTATTTTAATAATTGTCAACCACTACAAAAAGTCTAAGCTAAAAAAAAAATATCTCAGATATACTGGTTAAATAACACAGAAGCCATATTATTGTAACTGTAACCAAAACAATACATTTTTACTTATGCTCAACGGTTATTCACTATTCACAAAAGGCAGATCCGATGGAATCTGGAAACTATTATCTGGTTTATGTATTACTGTACTCAGTAGACTTTAAACAAAATATCTCATAATCAAATCATGGAGATCTGGAAGTATTCGAAACAAGTCAAGAAATAAAGCTAAGTCACGTATAATGGATTAATACTTATATAAAGTTAACTAAAGCGACAGAAAATTATACTACAGAAAATACTTTACTTCCTTTGGAAGAATTGTATCACCCTTCTGAGTATTAGGCTTCAAACGATTCTCAGCCCCGATGGTATGGTTTAACAATCACCATCAGTTAATGTTTATCTATTTATAAATTAATTTTCATGCCAAATTTAAGTATAATATATGAAATATTTCTCGAGTTCTTCCCACATGACATAATCACATATTTGTTCATTAAATTGCGTTTAATATTAGTGTTTAATGAATAATACATATGTTAATATGTTACATGTTAATAATATCTTTTTAGGGCGTACTTATTTTAATTGCAAATATATATTCATTTTGCTATTTTATCGTTGCCACAATGTTTATCTATTATACACATGTAATCATCAATCGCTCAGCCAAATCCTGTGAAGTGACATCGACCATTAACAAAATTCAGTATTCCTCTTATAGAAATGCTGCTTCATGCACAAATTGTATAAGTCAATTCGTTTTTGGGTTATCGTGCGGATATGCAGATATATTGGACAGATGGAAAGGCAGAAACGAAATTAATCCAACCCCTCAAGTTTTAGACTTCCCTAAGTTCATAAAATAACAAAATTTATTTTCATACAAGTTTTTATTTTAATAATACAGTCCATGCATGTGTATGTTGGCTACTTTTATTTATGTCGTGTTATTTATGTGTTTGCAGTATGTTTCAACTCGATGTTAAATAGTTTAAAAACCATACAATCATAAATACAGAGCTACATTAAACAGAGATACTAGAGAGTTGGTTGCATACATAATGTTATGGTAAAGTGGACCCATTATCGTAATATTTATTGTTTAGGCTTATCAGTACAGCACACTACACAACATTTAAGCACGCAACCCCATTAATGGTACAAATTTACCTTTTATAAGAACATGGTATTTTGTAGATTGTCCCATACAATGTGAAATAGAAAAACAACATATTGACTCTCCTGCTTAAAATATTTGTTATTTGTTGTTTGTAACCGACAAAGCGTTTTGGGAAAGCTCATTTATAAATCCCTATCCTAATTAAATGCGATAATACCGTAAATAACTTATTACGTTAATCGCTGTTGAAAAAGCCAAAGAAAATTCCGCCTGGAACCACAACGTGAGAAGCTTTTGTCAACCAAAAAAATTATTTGTATGACAATTGTTCGAATAAATTCTTTGAGATACCTGATAAGAGGGCGTAGCATTGTAAAATTTATCACTATGTTAACATGATCAATTCACAAAAAGAAATACAAAAAAACCGAAGTCAAATATTGACTGCATTGATCAAGCTTAGGTTAATCCTTACTTATACATTAATGTATGCCCCAAAAGATCCAAAGCAGCAAGTTTACAATAGAAGTTAAAACCCATATGTGTTTTCACGTTCGGCTTCTTGACATAGGCAATTAGACGGTAGTATAATACATTCGGTTACACAGGAAACCAGCGGTCTAAACACAAGTTCCGAGTATCGGACACATTACTTATTTGTGCTATAAACATTAAAACTTAAAAAATGCACACATTTCATACTACCATCTACGGTTTATTGAAACCATAGAAATAATAAAAAAGAATATTATTTCAACAAAGATTACATAATTATATTGCAATTGGGTATGATTGGATTATAAAAAATCCAACCTATAACGTAGAAGCTCAACTTTACTGATCAGTTATCAGTTAGAATTTGGCCAAGGAACATAATGCATTCACCTAGAAGGCTGTAATAAAATGTCATAAAAATGGTATAGTACAGACAATGTTAATATTTTGTAATTACTTATTGCTGTAAAAAATGTTTGCGATATATAAATCTCATTCTGCTCATTTTCGTGTACAAGAGGACTGTGCGAGGATCTTGTCAAACGGAATAAGGGGAAAAGAGGATTTAGTACAAGGTAAATGGTACTGATAAAAAGTGTTACGATCACAAACCGTTTATGAACCTGCAATATCTTTAAATCAAGTACAAAGTCTGACGTTTTCGACCGCTCAGCCATCAACCCTCTCAATTCTTATAGTTGCGATAATATTATATTACTAAGTTAGTTTGACATTTTCGCTATGTACTTATATTAATATTTAATCTTATAAATAATTTACAATAGAAAATACCAACGAAAAAAACTCCTTTTGAGTTTCTATCATCTCAGTAACATAATGTTTATGAAATTTATCTGCTTATAAAACATTATTTCTGACTCTAAAATGTTCTGTATTTATTTTAATAACAAATTGATCACATAAAATTAAAAAAACATATATTTAAATATATATAAACATTAATGCATAAAAATATTGTATTTTTACAAAAAGTATTTAAACATTTTCATGTGTTTTAGGACTTAAGAGAACATTTAGGATATTTATAAAATTTCAAAAGACAAGTAATTATTTTCAGGCTGGTTGTTGTTGACAGATGGAGTCACGATCAGTAAATTGCCTTCGGCTCGTGGTTGAGCACTTGTCTCAGCATTGGATAAGTTTTAATTAAAATTTTCTAAGAAATTTGAATTTAGAAATATTAACTGGTGTTAAGTTATCTTATCATAGTTGTTGATATAATAAAGTGTAAAAATGTTTTTTTAAGTGTTAAGAAAATATCTTAAATAGTGAAAAAAATATTAAATTTTTACACATATGCAAGAAAAGCCAGCTAATGTCAAGTTTAAATCATTTTGAAATTTTACAAAGTGTCAAAATCAATCCCGACATATAAATAAATTGCAAAGATAATTTTACAAAACATTTGTTACTTTACATACATTTAAAAAAATATAATTTCAGAACCAACTTTAGCCACCAGGGGTGAAGTGTAACACATGTTAATTTAATTTAATTATTAATTTATTTTGATTGTATACCTAGTTAGTGCCTGAAAGTGAATTCCTATAAAATAAAAATGTGTACATGGTATTAATAAAAACCATTAAAGTGATAGGTTTTGTATAGTTTGAATTTAGAATGAAATTAATAATTAGGAACAAAATATTAAAAAATAATTTTGTATCTCTCTCTCTCTCTCTCACTCTCATTCACTCTTAGTACAGGGAAAATTAATGTGACTAGCAATAGTATGAAACACTAGTATCGTTTTGGTCAAAAAGAAGTATGATCCCCTAACAGTTATAAAGGTAATCTACCACATGCCGGGGAGCAAACAAATATGTCAACAAA